>NC_143513.1:660000-925000 GCF_031878675.1 Megascapheus bottae
CTAAGACTATTACCTTTCAGCTTCTCTTGAAAAGCTGTTGTCCTGACCATGGTATGCATCACACAATGCTAACAACTATAATCAGTATGTACTGATAATTGTTTACTAAGTACTAATAGCATTCTAAGAAATTTACTCTTTGTGTTTTAAGAACATATGCCAAATCCCTAGAAATGCTTCTTTTTATTCACATTTGTCTATGTAGGAAGCTGATCTTCTTAGATTCAGGAAAGTTGCACAGTATCTGATAACTGATGGAATCAAAATAGGAACCCAGATCTTTTCAATACCCGAAGACTGCTCTCTTCGACATATTCAACTATTGGAAGGAGAAAGAATCCAAATTTGCTACAACGATTTCCACTTACTCGTGCAAGATACACCACCTCCGTGTGATTACTTCAAATATTATTTCAATATGTCAGCATTTGTATTCCCTAAAAGAAATCATAAACTTACTCCTAATAAATATTTCCCTTTTCAATAATTGCCATTTAATGTTTGCTGAAATTAATTAGTCAATGATTTACTAATCCAATTTCAATCCAATTTGCTTCAAATTGATGGAATTCATTTATATTTATGCCACTAGAATACCAATTATGATCTTCTCTATGGATACGAAAATACTTCATTAATTTTCTGAAATAGTATTTGTAGATAGATATCGAAAAAACCTGTCAAATAATATGTCCCAGAGCGTTAACTTTGGAAGTAAGGGTCATATAGACATTTTTTCCAGTATGTCTTACCAGAAGTTGTCTTCACTACTTCAGTGGTATTTCTCAGCCCAACAAATGAAAATTGGTAAAGTCTCCAGGATCTCGTATCACCCACTTCCACAGAACTACGCTTCCATTGGTAGACAATCTCTTCCCGTGGGTAGCCATCTACCGTGAGATGGGAAGACTCCCGTTAGAAATGTCTGGAAACCATCCTACATAGCAATCACTCCCCGTGGACAAGGCACTGATGTAAACACACCGGCATCATTATGTGGGGTCACCATCATTAACAGTAGGAGAACAGATGTGATGACATTCTCACCTAGTGCGAAGGTCAAAACTACCCCAAGCACTGCAGGAAAGGTAAACTAAAAATGACTTCCTGTATGCCCCATCCATGCTTCCCATCATCTGAGGGAAGGTATAAAAATTCTCATTGTAAAATAAGCAGTAGACATTTATGGTTTATGGACAAGAATAATCAGCCAGCGAATTGAAGGTTCCTTTCAGAGTTGGCACTTGGAATTGAAAATAGGTGGGGGAAATGTCCTCAACTGTTTGCATTTTTGCATATCTATTTGCATGGAATCCATTTTTCTCATAATGGACATATGTAGATAAATGCGGTAAATAAAATGTTAAGGTGATACCAATGAGCTTCACACCAGGGAAACAGACTTCCCGACAAAGAAAACATATCCAGAAGCAAGACTATGAGCCCAATTTTCCTAGCCATAATACCTTAGGAAAATTTCCTGTAAGTTATCTACCTATGGGGATTAATATAGTACTTATCTCCTAGAATTGCTGCTCAATGTATATTACTTGAGTGGATAAACGTTATCATCAAGCTAACTATGGAATTAACATTATCAAGTAAATTAAAACTAGAAACCAGATCTTGGAATTTAGTTCAGTGGTGGCACAGTTACTTAGCTTGCACAATCCCCTCCAGTATCACAAAAATAAACTTAGCTGTAGCCTCAACCATTTTTCTATTATTAGTTCTATGTAAAGATAGCTCTCAGTGAGGAAATATGATAAAATAAAATTGTGCATATTTCTTCTTTTCTTTTAATTGGTAGTCCAACATTTTATCTATTATATGCTTATTAATGAGAGAAAAGAAATGAAAGATGTTATAGAGAATACCATTGAAGATTGTATCAGGGTTCTTTGAAAACGTAGGGAAATAAAAATAATATTACAGAACTGGGAGTTTGGCCCAGTGGTAAAAGTGCTTGCCAAGCATACATGAAGACCCAAGTTTAATTCCTTGGTATCAAGTACATAGAAAAAGCTGGAAGTGGTGCTGTGGCTCAAGTGATAGAGCTGTAGCCTTAAAAAAGCCCAAGGATAGTGCTCAGGCCCCCTGAGTTCAAACCCGGGACTGGCAAAAAGTTATTACAGAACTTTCTTTAAATAATAGACTGATAATTGACTTCTTTTCTTTTAAATATCAATTAGTTGCAACCTAATGCCCCATACATTACTGTTGTGAGTTTTAGCCAAATCAAGAAAGTAGTCTTACTTGGGAAAGGTTCAAAGACTTCAAGAAGATAGTAGTTCGAAACATCAGAGAAGCATTACGGTTATCATTTGAATGTATTTCTGGATAGGACAACTGTGAAATAAGACATAATGGAAATTTTTCTAAGTATATTTATGTTTTACTTCTGGTTTCCACTTGGGTTGATGCAATGACGAAAAATGACAGCTTTTCTGGGTCCATGATTTCTTATTTAATTCTGTTATTTATGGGATTTGTAGAAGGCAAGTACAATTTTGTAAGTCTCTTCAATGATGTTTAATTAGTTATGGCTGTGATCTGAAGGGTCTCCTGACTCTTTTAGTGGGAAATTATGTTTATAACATATAAACTTAAAACCCATTGTCAGTTATTCTGCCTAATAAAACTGGCAGGCCAAAATGAGGAGTGGCTAACTTACTTAACATGGATGATAAACAGTAAGCAAGCGTTTGGGGAAAGTGAGGCCAGGTTAGTTAGGTTCTGGCATCTGTTACTGGAAGCCCTTCATATTACTAGAGCTCCATTTACATTAGAATTTAATAGTCCCTTAGTATATTCTATTATTTGATAGTGATGAGTTAAAAGTTATGCTTTTATCAAGCATTTATGTCAGGCTTTTTACATATATCAACATAAGAGTATGTCTTTAGGGCAGAGCATTCTCATCAATGAGCTTTAATAGTTTTCTGCAGGTCTGCAGGGATTAGAAAATATAAAATCAGTCTTTTGAGTCCAGTCCTGGCCTGATAAAGGCAATCACTCCAGTTGAATGAATCCTGTTTGTAATATCTGATGAAACACTCCTAGCTCTTTTTCTCTGCTACAAATTAGAATCATGATGAAAGGGACTCAATCTGTAAGGTTAACCGTATAGCCATACACCACTTCCGAATGCTGTTTCTCCCAATTAATTGATTTCAATTATCTGATTTATTGATGCAATAGATCACACATCTGATTGGATAGATAAAATCCAAAAGCTCATAGATGACAGCGACAAAACTGTGGAATATTATTTACAACTGGAGAACTCCAGGGGGCAGGAGTGTTCATCCATTGGGAAGTTGTGTAGCTGCAACTGGCACTCAGCATCAATAGTCAGCCTGATGGGAGAGACATTCAATTTCATATGGAATAATAAAAGACCCCGTATAGCAAAAACACTTCTTAGCAGAAAGACCAGCGCAGAAGGAATTTCAATACCAAACTTTAGACTCTATTACAGAGCAATAATTATCAAAACAGCTTGGTACTGGCACAGGAACAGGCCTGAAGACCAATGGAATAGAACTGAGGACCCAGATATTAAACCACAGACCTATGGCCACCTAATCTTTGACAAGGGAGCCAAAAAAATAGAATGGAAGAAAGACAGCCTCTTCAACAAGTTGTGCTGGCAGAACTGGTTAAGCACCTGCAGAAAAATAAAGTTGGATCCTTCTTTGTCACTCTGCACTAGAATTAACTCCAAATGGATCAAAGACCTGGAGGTAAAAGCTGACACTCTGAAAACTTTACAAGAAGGAATAGGAGATACACTAGGCCTCCTTGGCACAGGTCAAAACTTTCTTAATAAGGACCAAAAATCACAACAAATCAGAGAAAGGCTGGATAAGTGGGACTGCATTAAACTGTGGAGCTTTTGTAATGCAAAGGACATAGCTAGTAAACTAGTTAGGAAGCCTACAGAGTGAGAGAAGATCTTCACCAACCATACAACATACAAAGGCCTCATATCTAAAATATATCAACAACTCAAAAAATTGAATCACTCCAAAGCTAATCTCCAATGTAACAACCATCCCCTTAAAAAATGGGCCAAAGACTTAAAGAGAGACTTCTCTGAAAAAGAAACAAAAATAGAAGAAATGCTCAACATCTCTGGTCATAAAAGAAATGCAAAATAAAACAACTCTGAGATTCCACCTCACTCCAGGTAGAATGTCTAGGATCAGGAAAACGAATAATAACAGATGCTGGAGGGGATGTGGCCAGGAGGGAACACTACTGCACTGTTGGTGGGAGTGCAAACTCATTCAACCACTATGGAAAGCAATATCGCAGTTCCTCAAAAGGCTAAACATAGAACTCCCCTATGACCCAGCAATTCCACTACTTGGCATTTACCCAACCATCCAGAATCAAGGGCATACTAAATCCACTAGCACAACAATGTTCATTGCAGCACTATTCACCATAACAAAGATACAGAACCAACCTAGATGTCCCTCAGTTGATGAGTGGATCAACAAGTTGTGGTATTTGTACACAATGGAATTCTATGCTGCTGTCAGAAAAAAACGACATCGCCCTATTTGTAAGGAAATGGAAAGACTTAGAAAAAATCATATTAAGTGAAGTAAGCCAGACTCAAGGGAACTTAG
The DNA here is from genome assembly GCF_031878675.1 of Megascapheus bottae. Lineage (NCBI taxonomy): Eukaryota > Metazoa > Chordata > Mammalia > Rodentia > Geomyidae > Megascapheus > Megascapheus bottae. The sequence continues at coordinate 664,641 of NC_143513.1, forward strand.
GCTCAATGGTTTCCCTCATTCGATATAATCAGTAGAAACTTTGGGCTCTACTAGCAGAGATCTGCAATAGAGCAAAACCTTGATACATAATGCCATATAGTATGAAGCTAATTGAAAGACCTCCAGGATATTGAAATAAAAGCCATATAATGAATGATTGTTGTCCTTAATGTACTATCTTATCTCTCATCTCCTTTGCTGTCCCTTGGTTATCTCATATTGTTACACTACCTCACTTTGTTATCTGATATATTGAATTTATTTGTATTTGGTTATTTGAAATTTGATAGGGCAGGGGGGAAAATCAAGACGGGGGGGCCATGGGGGGGAGGGTAATGGGTACCAAGAAATGTGAAAGGGTATCAATGTATGTGAATTAATGCACCTTCTATATGGCAAATATCATATAACCCTTTTATTAATTACAATAAAATATATATATATATATTAAAAGAATGCCTATTGAAAAAAAACAAATCTGTTTTTAGTCCTGAGATTTTACTTCATCTATAATCCAGTCTATATAGTCTAGATTTAATTCAATATTCATCTAATTTTTTAAAAATACTTTATTTTAAAAGTAATGTACAGAGGGGTTATGTTTACATGATTCAGGTAATGATTGTATTTCCTTTTGAACAGTGTCACCCCTGCTCTCATTCTCTCTCTTTTCCCACTCCCAATCCCCTTCCCCCCAAAGCTGTGTAGTTGATTTCCAACACCGGATCTAGTCCTACCATTTCTGTGCTTCCCTTCCTGTCTCCAAATCAAATAAACTTATATAAAAGAGGAAAGATACATGAATCACAAACAATGACAGATGGGAATAAACCAAAGAAAGAAGGAAAGAAGGAGAAGATGGAGGAGGAGGAGGAGGAGGAGGACTGCAAACAGTATAATAAAAACTTTTTGCTTCCATTTTTTGGAGTTCATTTCTATAAGCATCATTTTATATGATCATATGCACAATGGTGTCTTTTATTTTTTGCTAATTCTTTCTCTTTTTGTTAGTTGTGAGGCTTGAATTGAAGGCTTGGACACTGTCCTTGGGCTGTTTTTGCTCAAGGTTAGCACTCTACCACTTTAAGCCACAGTGCAACTTTTAGTTTTTCAGTGGTTAATAGGAGACAAGAGACCAAAAGTAGCATAATGAGATCTGCTAAAATCTGTTTAAAAATCATAGAAATGTAAATCTTCTCAAACTATGCATATATGGAAACATAGCAAGGAAATCTCTCTGTGCAATGATTTACACCGATAATTTTGATTTTTGTTAGTCCTAGGGCTTGAACTCTGGGCCTAGGTGCTATCTCTCAGCTTCTCTCAAGGCTAGTGCTCTGCCACCTGCGCCATGGACCCACATCCAGCTGTCTTGGAGATAAGCGTCTCACAGACTATTTGGGGGGGGGGCTCTGGGCTGGCTTCAAACAGCAATCCTCAGATCTCAGCCTCCTGAGTAGCTAGGTTTACAGGTGTGAGCCACCAGCTCCCAGCTCATGAATTATTTCTAAATAAGTTGCTTTTGTCAATATGAACTGCAGCTCAAGGCTCCTAAGTTTATAGCACTCTTCCCCGTTTTTTATCTCCAGTTTGAAGAGGACTAGGTTGCATAACAAGTTGGAAATAGATCATTTCTTCTGGCTCCCTAAAGACAGAGATCAGGCAAAGATGATCTGTATTGTTCTTATTTCCCCCTTCCCAATTATGGTAGTTGCTGGAAAAGAATTTTTATTTTGCTTTGAAAAGGGAAATAAAAAAAATTCAAAGAAATTCTAAATCTGTCTGGACATTGTAATCAATTATTTGACAAGTTCAACAATCAGAAATTGTTATTGTTCCCATCATGTTATAAATAGTTAAAAAAAATTTTAGCTTATTACCTTTCTGTCTGTGGGCTTACATGTTACATGGATATTGTTATTATTATTAGTGTCATTCTAGGACTTGAACTCAGGGCCTGGTTGCTATCTCTGAGCTATTTTTGCTCAAGGCTAGTCCCCTGCCCTTTTTTTTCTTTTTTGTGTATGGTTAATTAGAAGTAAGGGTCTCATAGACCTTCCTGCTGAGGCTGGCTTCAAACTGCAATCCTCATATCTCAGCCTTCTGAATAGTTAGATTTACAGGTGTGAGCCACCCATACGCCTGGTAGATATTATTATTATTATTTTTGCCAGGTCTGGGCCTTGAGCTCAGGGCCTGAGCACTGTCCTTGGACTTTCTCAAGGCTAGAGCTCTACCACTTGAGCCACAGCACCACTTCTGGCCTTTTTTTCTATGCATGTGGTACCAAGGAATTGAACCCGGGTCTTCGTGCATGCTAGGCAAGCACTCTGCCACTAGGCTAAACTCCCGGCCCCGCTAGATATTATTTTTATATGCAACATTGCACTTTATGAAGAGGTTAAGTCCCCTCTATACAGACATTACAAAAGGTTTGGAGGTCTCCCAGAGCTGGCAAGTGGCAGAATAAGGGTAATAACATAATAGTAGTAATAATAATTATTATCATTTGGATCTGATTTGGTGTTGAATATAAGCGAATGATAGTGCATAGCTATTTTTTTAAATCTATACAAATTCCACTCTTCCTACTCAGCTTGTCTAGATTTGTGATTATTTTTAAATTCTTATTTGGACCTTTTCCCTTCTACCCAAGTGTTCTGAAGGAATTTAACCCTTTTTGTTTTGGTAGGCATAATTATTATCTCCTACAACTCTCTAGATCCCTGGATCCTGTGAATATAAAAATTTTGTACATTGATCATTTTGCATATGCAATTAAGAGATGGTCCTTCTACAGAGAAAACAAGAAGGTCAAAGGAGGGAGATGCATTGATGGAAGAAGAGGATGAAGTTATGAATGGTGCCAGCAGCCGAGGAATGATGCTGCATCCAGAAGCTGGAAGAGCAAGGAACAGAACCTTTAGAAAGAAGCTAGTCCTGCCAAATCCTTGGCTTTGCCCCCTTAAATCTCTATGGCTGATCTCTATAATGTAGGAGAATATATTTGTGCTATTTTAAGCCACTGAAAGCAGTGGGAAATAAATACACTGATTGGAGTTTTATTGAACACACATATTTCCAAGACTGACACAGCTCTGAGTCTACACCCTTATCATCCTATCATCTTCATGCTAAAGGGCTGAAATCATGGAGAGAGTACAATAAACATGGCTACCTCCACTTGGTGCCCAGAGTCGAATAGAGAAGATGGGGGATCCAACCCTTATTCTACTATGGGAAGAAGCTGATGGGCCAAAGAGGACTTCATTTTCCAACCAAGGAGTGGGAGGGGCTTCCTATTTGTGTCTACCATTCTTAGACTTCTTCCAAGTTGGAGCTTACACATCTGTTTTCAAGATGCCCGCCAAATAGAGTCTGTGGAATGATCACCAGGAGATGCTGCCATTTGAGAGATGTGTGCTGACATGCTTTTCATTTTGTTTGCAAGTGATGAATGGTGAGCGTTGCCGACTCTGCTTTTGGATTCTAATATTATGCATTCCTTTAAACTAGCTAATGCATATTCACTTCGGAGCCACTCTGGAATTTGGAGGACAGTGAGTAATGGCGGACTGCGTGAATTTGACAATGACCAACAGATGCCACAGCAGCACTGAGCTTTGCTGGGGAGTGAGCAGACAAAAGCTCTGATGACATCTTTTCAGAATCCATGACTTGAGACCATCTATCAAGGCTACTCCATTCTGTTTCCTCTACAGCTGCTAAGCCACAATCTGACAATGGTAGGCAACCTCAGCAAGTCACCTAGGCACCATTTTAACATCACAATGAAGTGCAAGTTTCTGAGCTTCAAAGGTTCTCTACAACTTGCTGTGCAACCTGGCACCAGGCCCTCATTGAAACAGCTGGGTTTCCCACTTATAATTTAGAGACAATAACAACTTCTTTATATTCATGGAAGTCTCACAGTGTCTGCCATGTAAAGGCAAATCAAAACCTTGTCAACGATTAAGTAGTTGACACACAACTCGAACTATGCTTCATTCATATAATCCCAAATCATAAGATGCCTCTAGATTGGGCATATTCAGATGATTTAATGCCAAAAATGTCATTAGATATTTATTACTAAGGTAGGTGCTTACCTTACAGGGAACCAGGCTAGATATGCATAGCAACCCGGGGAGGAGAAGAACCACTTTTCTCTGAAGAGCACTACCAGGTTCTTTCTTCAAAGAAGGAACACAAAGCAGGTGATCCCAACAGGTACCTTATTTCATTAGGGTCTTTAATCCTGGATATCAGAGACTGTACTTCCACCAACATTGCTCTTTCTGCTAAGATTTGTTCTGTCTAAATGTGGTCATTTATTCTTCCACCAGCACCTTCAATGTATCTCCTTTAACTTACAATTCTAATGGATACCGGATTTTTGCATTGAACTTCCTATGGCATTGTTCTATCTGGTAAGAACTTTTTTTGTCTAAGCATGGTAGTGTATTCTTGTTTTTTATTTTTTTTTTGACTTAAACACATGATATGTTCATTGAAATAGCAATGATATGCATAATTACTGAATTTTAATCTATAAATTGTTAACATTCAAGAAGACAATTACGTTAATCACTTTGGTTTCCTCATGACAATCTATATACATTTACTATATCCTACAGTGTTGTACAATTTAAGTAAGCTATATTAAGTTGTTGAGTGAATAATTCATGTAACAAATTAATGAAGCCAACATTTCATCATAGTCATGACATTTTTGGTGAGAAAATAAAATTAATATTCCATTTGAGATATATATGTCAATGTGCATATATATACATATTAAGAAAGTGTACTATTCAAGTTTATTATTTTTAGGAGTTTAATGTTTTTTCATGTGTTGCACTGCAAAAATATATTATTTAAGCAAGCCAAAATAAACTCTAATAAATTAATTCAGAATTAAATCTGCTTAAGCCAACAAATGCAGTTGGCTAAGTATAGTTAACAAAGTGGAGTTGACTAAGGAAAAAATAAAAGCAAACTTATTTTAAACTTTGTAGTTTAAACGTTTGAAAATAAACAAAAATTTAAAGGAAATAATTCTCTTATAGATTTAGATGTCTATAGATATAAGATTTATTTATGTAAATTCAAACTGTAAAAGATTATAGTGAAAATCACCTAAGTATATGTTACTTCAAAAGAGATTTGAATGATTGTGAGAAAAGACAAGTTTGAAATGGCAGACACATTTGTCCTTTCAGATATGGTTGCAATTATATCTATATTGGTATACTTCCTGTTAGCCAGAGTTATCAATATAGAAAATACAGACTATCTTTTCCAAAAGATTGTTTTTTCCGTAAAGCACAATCTCTATGATCAAAGACATGCCATATCAGTTCGTATGCTTACTTTCCCTGCACTATATTCAGCATATTGCTTACAGAAAAAAACCTTACTATATATAGTTTTGTAAACTCAGTTATAATGAATCCAAACAAATAATGTCAACTCAAACTAGTTTGTATGGCATTTCTAAGTAATTCATCTTTCCAGTTTCAAATAAAACTCTCTAACATGGTAAATATCACTTGCTAGATTTGAACAAAGACCCCGATGGGCCCTATTTCCTCATAACTAAAGGAATCATAAGTGATCTTTGCTGACACTTTATTACTCCGGTCTTCTTCCATCCTAACCACCTGTAAATCTCACTCCATCCAAAGCACCCCCTTCTGAATCCTAGCTGGGGCTCTATCTATTTCTATATTGAATTTATAAAGGATGTGTTGACGTGATCTTAACAAAAACTCTGTTGTAGCAAGGGAGAAACTAGGGGGGAAATGTGTTGCTTTGTTCAAAGCAGAACAAACCAGATGGTTTTATAAGGTACAGTAGCTAAATAATATATCATTGATTCCAACGTGAATAATGAAAGTGTTCAGGGATAGCTTTCCTCATATATGAGGTTTTACTTTCCAATATCTAGCAATCTGGATACTTGCCATGGTAATAATTACTGTATGTAAGCCAGAAAACACTTCAAAGTAAAGAAACAATACAGTGGAAAGTACTTTGAAGAACACATCATGAAACAGAATAAATGGCACATAAATTCCTATCTTATTTTATAACATCAAAGATTATGTTTGTTCTGACCTGTACAATTATAGTAGACTGAGCGGGGTATTGTATTCTTCGTTATGCCACTTCAGTGTATCTGCTATAATTTCATCGTCGTTTTGATACAGTACAACGGAGACTGTACTTCCTCCAACATTGCTCTATCTGCTAAGAATAGTTAAGTGTAAATGAGGTCTAAATTCTTCCACATGCAACTTCAATGTATCTGCTTTTACTTCTAGAGGGTCTTTCATCCAGTATAAGGGAGACTGGAATTTTGCTTTGAACATGCCACTGCAGTGTTCTATCAGCTAAGATTTGTTATTACACATAACAACGTGGGTTTCTTTTTCCACATGCAACTTCATTTTATCAGCTTCTATTTAATCCTGGTCTTTGATCCTGTATAACGCAGACTGCACTTCCACCGACATTACTCTCTCTGCTAAGATTGGTTCTGAGTAAACGTTGTCATTTATTCTTCCACCAGCAACTTCAATGTATCTTCTTCAACTTCTTTAAGGATTTCATCCTGTATAATGGATACTGAACTTTTGTGTTGAACTTCCTTCGGCACTGTTCTATCTGCTAAGAAATTCTTGTCTTAGCGCGGTATTGTATTCTTCCTCATATAACTTCATGGTATATGCTTTTATTTCAGCGCGTTCTTTGATCCTGTATAACGGGGACTGTATTTACACCGACATAGTTCAATCTCCTTAGAATTGTTAAGTGTAAATGAGGTCTAAATTCTTCCACATGCAACTTCAATGTATCTGCTGTTACTTCTTCGTGGTCTTACATCCGGGATAAGGCAGATTGTAATTTTGCTTTGAACATGCCACGGCAGTGCTCTATCTGCTAAGATTTGTTATGTGTAAACGTGGCTTTCTTCTTCCATATGCAACTTCATTTTATTAGCTTTTATTTCATCGAGGTCTTTGATCCTGTATAACGGAGAGTCTACTTCCCCCGACATTGGTGTATCTGCTAAGATTTGTTCTGTGTAAACGTGGTCTTTTATTCTTCCACAAGCAATTTCAATGTATCTACTTTTACTTCTTGGAGGACTTTTCAAGTGTAATAGATACTGGATTTTTGCGATGAACTTCCTACGGCATTCTTTTATCTGGTGAGAACTTTTTTGTCTAAGCGGGGTATTTTATTCTTCCTCATGCCACTTTAGTGTATCTGCTTTTACTTCATCGTGGTTTTTGATCCAGTACAACAGAGACTGTGTTTCCACCGACATTGCTCTATCTGCAAAGATTTCTTCGATCTAAACGTGGTCATTTATTCTTCCACAAGCAACTTCAATGTATCTGCTTTAACATCTTGGAGGATTTCATCCAGTGTAATGGACACTGGCTATTGCATTGAACTTGCTTCGGCATTGTTCTATCTGCTAAGGACTTTTTTATTGTAATTAATGAAATGGTTACATGATATTTGACAGATAGAAGGTGCATTAATTCACATACATTGCTACACTTTCACATGTCTCTGTACCCATTAGCCTCCCCCACACCCCCCCCCCCCCGCTAAGAACTTCTTTGTCTAAGTGAGATATTGTATTCTACCACATGCAACTTCAGTGTATTTGCTTTTATTTCTTCGTGGCCTTTGATACTTACACCAACATTGTTCTGTGTGCTAAGTATTGATAAAAGTGAATGTCTTCATTATTCTTCCTTATGCAACATCAATGCATCTGCTTTTAGTTCTTTGACGTCTTTCATCCAGTGTAATGGATACTGGATTATTGCATTCAACTTCCTTCAGCATTGTTCTATCTGCTAAGAACTTCTTTGTCTAAGCGGGGTATTGTATTCTTCCTCATGCAACTTCAGTGTATTTCCTTTTATTTCACCGTGGTTTCGATCTAGTACAAAGAAGACTGGACTTAAGCGACATTGCTCTATCTGCTAAGAATGAAGTGTAAATGAAGTCTTTATTCTTCCACATGGAACTTCAATGTACCTGCTTTTATTTCTTCGTTGTCCTTCATCTAGTATAAGGGAGACTGAATTTTTGCGTTGAACATCGGTTTGCTAAGATTTGTTATGTGTATTCATGGTTTTCTTCTTACACATGCAACATCATTACATCAGCTTTTATTTCCTCGTGGTCTTTGATCCTGTATAACGGAGAGTGTACTTCCACCGATATTGCTCTATATGTGCTAAGATTTGATCTGTCTAATCATGGTCATTTATTCTTCCACCAGCAATTTCAATGTATCTGCTTCAACTTCTTGAAGGATGTCATGCAGTGTAATGGATACTGGATTTTTGTGTTGAACTTCCTTCAGCACTGTTCTATCTGCTAAGAACTTTTTTGTCTAAGCAGGGTATTGTATACTTCCTCATCCCACTTTAGTATATCTCCTTTTATTTCATCGTGGTCTTTGATCCAGTACAAAGGAGACTGTATTTACACTAGCATTTCTCTCTCTGGTAAGAGATAAGTGTAAATGAGGTCTTTATTCTTCCACATGCAACTTCAATGTATCTCCTTTTACTTCTTGGATGTCTTTCATCTAGTATAAGGGAGACTGGATTTTGCATTGAACATCCCACGGCAGTGTTCTCTCTGCTAAGATTGTTATGTGTAAACATGGTTTTCTTCTTCCACATGCAACTTCATTTTATTAGCTTTTTTTTCATCGTGGTCTTTGATCTTGTATAAGGGAGACTGTACTTCCACCGACATTGCTGTATTTGCCAATATTTGTTCTGTCTAAACGTGGTCATTTATTCTTCCACAAGGAACTTCAATGTATCTGCTTTAAATTATTGGAGGATTTCATCCAATGTAATAGATACTTGATTTTTGCATTGAACTTCCTTCGGAATTGTTACATCTGCTAAGAACTTTTAGTCTAAGCGGGGTATTGTATACTTCCTCATGCACCTTCATGTATCTCCTTTTGTTTCATCGTGTCTTTAATCCTGTATAACAGAGACTGAACTTACATGGACATTGCTCTATCTACTAAGACTTGTTAAGTGTAAATGAGGTCTTCATTCTTCCCCATGCAATTTCAATGTACCTCCTTTTACTTCTTCGTGGTCTATCATCCAGTATAAAGGAGACTGGATTTTTGCTTTGAACGTGCCACGGCAGTGTTCTGTTTGCTAAAATTAGTTGTGTGTAAACGTGATTTTCTTCTTCCACATGCAACTTCATTTTAGTAGCTTTTATTTCATCGTGGTCTTTGATCCTGTATAACGGAGACTGTATTTCCACCGACATTGCTCTCTCTGCTACGATTTGTTCTGTGTAAACGTGGTCATTATTCTTCCACAAGCAACTTCAATGTATCTGCTTTTACTTCTTGGAGGACTTTTCAAGTGTAATGGGTACTGGATTTTTGCGTTGAACTTCCTACGACATTGTTCTTCTATATGGTGAGAACTTCTTTGCCTAGGCGGGGTATTTTATTCATCCTCTTACCACTTCAGTGTATCTGTTTAATTTTGTCGTGGTTTTTGATCCAGTAAAACGGAGACTGTACTTCCACCGACATTGCTCTATCTGCTAAGATTTGTTCTCTCTAAACGTGGTCATTCATTCTTCCACAAGCATCTTCAGTGTATCTGCTTTAACTTCTTGGAGGATTTCATCCAGTGTAATGGACACTGGATTATTCCATTGAACTAACCTCGGCATTGTTCTCTCTGCTAATATCTTTTTGTTTAAGTGGGGTGTTGTATCCTTCCTCATGCAACTTCAGGGTATCTGCTTTTAGTTCATCATAGTCTTTGATCCAGTACAAGGGAGACTGTACTTACACAGACATTGCTCTATCTGCTAAGTATTGATAAATGTGAAGGAGGTCATTATTCTTCCTCATGCAACATCAATGTATCTGCTTTTACTTCTTCGAGATCTTTCTTCCACTTTAAGGAAGATTTTGTGTTGAACTTCCTTCGGCCTTCTTCAACTGCTAAGAACTTTTTGGTCCCAGCGTGGTGTTGTATTCTTCCTTATGCAACTTCAGTGTATCTGCTATTATTTCATCGTGGTTTTTGATCCAGTACAACGGGGACTGAACTTGCTCCGACATTGCTCTATCTGCTAAGAATTGTTAAGTGTAAATTAAGTCTAAATTCTTCCACATGCAACTTCAATTTATCTGCTTTTACTTCTTCGAGGTCTTTCATCCAGTATGAGGGAGACTGGAATTTTGCTTTGAACATGCCACTGCAGTGTTCAATCTGCTAAGATTTGTTATGTGTAAAAGTGGTTTTCTTTTTCCACATGCAACTTCATTTTATTAGCTTTTATATCATCTTGGTCTTTGATCCTGTATAATGGAGACTGGACTTCCACCGACATTGCTCTATCTGCTAAGATATGTTCTGTGTAAACGTGGTCATTTATTCTTCCACAAGCAACTTCAATGTATTTGCTTTTATTCTTGGAGGACTTTTCAGGTGAAATGTATACTGGATCTTTGCTTTGAACTTTTACAGCATTGTTCTCTCTGGTGAGAACTTTTTTGCCTAAGCGGGGTCTTTTATTCTTCCTAATACCACTTCAGTGTATCTGCTTTTATTTCATCGTGGCCTTTGTTCCAGTACATAGGAGACTGTATTTACACTAGCATTTCCCTATTTGCTAAGATTTAAGTGTAAATGAGGTCTTTATTCTTCTACATGCAACTTCAATGTACCTGATTTACTTCTTCATGGTCTTTCATCCAATATAAAGGAGACTGGATTTTTGCAATGAAAAACCCTTGGCATTGTTCTGTATGCTTAGATTTGTTATGTGTAAATGTGGGTTTCTGTTTCCACATGCAATTTCATTTTATCAGCTTTTATTTAATCATGGTGTTTGATCCTTTATAACGAAGACTGTACTTCCACCGACATTACTCTGTCTGCTCAGATTTGTTCTGTCTAAACGTGGTCATTTAGTCTTGCACCAGAAACTTCAATGTATCTTCTTCAACTTCTTGAAGGATTTCATCCAGTGTAATGGATATTGGATTTTTGCGTTCATCTTCCCTCGGCATTGTTCTATCTGCTAAGAACTTTTTGTCTAAGCGGGGTATTGTATTCTACCTCATGCAATGTCATGGTATATGCTTTTATTTCAGCGTGGTCTTTGATCCTGTATAACGGAGACTGTATTTACACCAACAATGCTCTATCTGCTAAGAATTGTTAAGTGTAAATGAGGTCTAAATTCTTCCACATGGAACTTCAATGTATCTGCTTTACTTCTTCGTGGTCTTTCACCCAGTGTATGGAAGACTGGAATTTTGCTTTGAACATGCCATGATAGTGTCCTACCTGCTAAGACATGTTATGTGTAAATGTAGTTTTCTTCTTCCATATGCAACTTCATTTTATTAGCTTTTATTTCATCGTGGTCTTTGATCCTGTGTATCGGAGAGTGTATTCCCCCGACATGGCTGTATTTGCTAAGATTTGTTCTTTGTAAACATGATCATTTATTCTTCTCCAAGCAACTTCAATGTATCTGCTTTTGCTTCTTGGAGGACGTTTCAAGTGTAATGGATACTGGATTTTTGCGTTGAACTTCCTACAGCATTGTTCTATCTGGTGAGAACTTTTTTGTCTAAGGGGGGTATTTTATTCTTCCTCATGACACTTCAGTGTATCTGCTTTTATTTCATCGTGGTTTTTGATCCAGTACAACGGAGACTGTACTTCCATCGACATTGCTCTATCTGCTAAGATTTGTTCTGTCTAAACGTGGTCATTTATTCTTCCTCAAGCAACATTAATTTATCTGCTTTAACTTCTTGGAGGATTTCATCCAGTGTCATGGATACCGGATTTTTGCGTTGAACTTCCCTCGGCATTGCTCTATCTGCTAAGAACTTTTGTGTATAAGCGGGGTACTGTATTCTTCCTCTTGCAACTTCAGTGTATCTGCTTTAATTTCATTGTAGTCTTTAATCTGGTATAACGGAGACTATATTTACACCAGCATTGTTCTGTCTGCTAAGAATTAAGTGTAAATGAGGTCCTTATTCTTCCACATGGAACTTCAATGTACCTGCTTTTACTTCTTCGATGTCTTCCATCTAGTATGAGGGAGACTGGATTTTTGTGTTGACCATTCCATGGCATTGTTCTGTTTGCTAAGATGTGTTATGTGCAATAGTGGTTTTCTTCGTACACATGCAACTTCATTTTATCAGCTTTTATTTCATTGTGGTCTTTGACCCTGTATATCGGAGAGTGTACTTCCACCGATATTGCTCTATATCTGCTCAGATTTGACCTCTCTGAACGTGGTCATTTAGTCTTCCACCAGTAACTTCAATGTAGCTGCTTCAACGTATTGAATGATTTCATACAGTGTAATGGATACTGGATTTTTGCATTGAACTTCATTCAGCATTGTTCTATCTGCTAAGCACTTTTTTGTCTATGCGGGGTATTGTATACATCCTCATGACACTTCAGTGTATCTGCTTTTATTTCATCGTGGTCTTTGATCCAGTACAAAGTAGACCGAATTATGCTAGCATTTCTCTATCTGGTAAGAGATAAGTGTAAATGAGGTCTTTATTCTTCCACATGCAACTTTAATGTACCTGGTTTTACACCTTTGAGGTCTTTCACCCTATATAAAGGATACTGATTTATGGGATGAACATCCCATGGCATTGTTCTGTGTGCTTAGATTTGTTATGCATATATGTGGTTTTCTTCTGCCACATGCAACTTCATTTTATCAGCTTTTATTGCATCGTGGTCTTTGATTCTGTATAATACAACCTGACCTTCCACTGACATTACTCTGTCTGCTAAGATTTGTTCTGTGTAAACGTGGTTATTTATTGTTCCACAAGCAACTTCAACATATCTGCTTTTAATTCTTGGAATACTTTTCAAGTGGAATGGATACTGGATATTTGCTTTGAACTTTCTACGACATTGTTCTATCTTTTGAGAACTTTTTTGCCTAAGCGGGGTATTGTAAAGTTTTCATGCCACTTCACTGTCTGGTTTTATTTCATCGTGGTTTGTGATCTAGTGCAACGGAGACCCTACTTCACCCGACATTGCTCTATCTGCTAAGATTTGTTCTGTCTAAACGTGGTAATTTATTCTTCCACAAGCTACTTCAAAGTATCTGTTTTATCTTCTTGGAGGATTTCATCCAGTGTAATGGATACTGGATTTTTGCGTTGAACTTCCTTCAGCATTGTTCTATCTGATAAGAATTTTTTCCTCCCAACATGTGAAAGGGTATCAATGTACGTGAATTAATGCACCTTCTATCTGGCAATTATCATGTAACCCTTTTACTAATTTCAATTAAAAAAGAACAACAAAAAAGACTTTTTTCCTCCCAGCGGGGTATTGTATTCTTCCTTATTCAACTTCAATGTATCTGCTTTTATTTCATCGTGGTCTTTGATTCAGTACAATGGAGACTGTGCTTCCTCCGACATTGCTCTATCTGCTAAGAATTAAGTGTAAATGAGGTCTAAATTCTTCCACATGCAACTTCAAGTTATCTGCTTTTACTTCTTCCAGGTCTTTCATCCACTATAAGGGAGACTGGAATTTTGCTTTGAACATGCCACGGCAGTGTTCTATCTGCTAAGGTTTGTTATGTGTCAACGTGGTTTTCTTCATCCACATGCAATTTCTTTTTAATAGCTTTTTTTTCAGCGTGGTCTTTGATCCTGTATAATGGAGACTGTACTTCCACCGACACTGCTCTAGCTGCTAAGATTTGTTCTGTGTAAATGGGGTCATTTATTCTTCCACAAGCAACTTCAATGTATTTGCTTTTACTTCTCGAAGGACTTTTCAAGTGTAATGGATACTGGATCTTTGCGTTAAACTTCCTACGGCATTGTTCCATCTGGTGAGAACTTTTTTGCTTAACAGGAGTATTTTATTTTCCTCATGCCACTTTAGTTTATCTGCTTTTATTTCATCTTGCTTTGTGATCCATTGCAACGGAGACTCAACTTCAACAGACGTTACTCTATCTGCTAAGATTTTTCTATCTAAACGTGGTCATTTATTCTTCCACAAGCAACTTCTTTGTATCTGCTTTAACTTCTTGGAAGTTTTCACCTACTGTAATGGATACTGGATTTTTGCGATGAACTTCTTCCGGCATTGCTGTATACACTGAGAACTTTCTTGTCTAATCGGGGTATTGTATTCTTCCTCATGTAACTTCAGTGTATCTCCTTTAATTTCATCGTGGTCTTTGATACAGTACAAAGGAGACTGTACTTACACCAACATTGCTCTATCTGCTAAGAATTGTTAAGTGTAAATGAGTTCTTTATTCTTCCACATGCAACTTCAATATATATGCTTTTACTTCTTTGAGTTCTTTCATCCAGTGTCATGGAGACTGGATTTTTTATTTGAACATGCCACGGCAGTGTTCTACCTCCTAAGATTTGTTATGTGTAAACGCAGTTTTCTTCTTCCACATGCAACTTCATTGTATCAGTTTTTACTTCATTGTGGTCTTTGATCCAGTACAACCGAGACTGTACTTACACCGACATTGATCTATCTGCGAAGATTTGTTCTGTGTAAACGTGGTCATTTATTATTCCACAACCAACTTCAATGTGTCTGGTTTTATTTCTTCGAGTTCTTTCATCCAGTATGAGGGAGACTGGATTTTTGCTTTGAATATCCCATGGCAGTGTTCTATCTCCTAAGATATGTTATGTGTAAACGCGGTTTTCTACTTCCACATACAACTTCATTGAATCAGCTTTTGTTTCATTGTGCTCTTTGATCCAGTACAACGGAGACTGTACTTACAACGGCATTGCTCTGTTACGATATGTTCTGTGTAAATGTGGTCATTCATTGCTCTACAAGCAACTTCAATGTACCTGCTTTTAATTCTTTGAGGACTTCTCAAGTGTAATGGATACTGAATCTTTGCATTGAACTTTCTACAGCATTGTTGTATCTGGTGAGAAATTTTTTGTCTAAGTGGAATATTTTATTCTTCCTCATGCCACTTTAGTGTATCTCCTCTTATTTCCTCGTGGTCTTTGATCCAGTACAAAGGAGACTGTATTTCCACTGACATTGCTGTATCTGCTAAGATTGGTTCTGTGTAAACGTGGTCATTTATTATTCCACATGCAACTTCAATGTATCTGCTTTTACTTCTAAAAGTTCTTTCCTCCAGTATAAAGGAGACTGAATTTTTTTTTGAACATGTCACGGCAGTGTTCTATCTCCTAAGGTTTGTTATGTGTAAATGCGGTTTTCTTCTTCCACATGCAACTTCATTTTATCACCTTTTATTTCATTGTGGTCTTTGATCCAGTACAACGGAGACTGTACTTACAACGACATTGCTCTATCTGCTAAGATTTGTTCGGTGTAAATGTGGTCATTTATTCTTCCACAAGCAACTTCAATGTATCTCCTTTTACTTCTTGGAGGACTTTTCAAGTGTAATGGATACTGGATCTTTGCATTGAACTTTCTACGGCATTGTTCTATGTGGTGACATCTTTTTTGTCTAGGCGGGGTATTTTATCTTCCTCATGCCACTTCAGTGTATCTCCTTTTTTTTTCTTGGAGGACTTTTCAAGTGTAATTGATACTGCATCTGTGCATTGCACCTCCTACAGCACTGTTATATCTGGTGTGAACTTTTTGTCTAAGCGGGGTATTTATTCTTCCTCATGCCACTTCTGTGTATCCGCTTTTATTTCATCGTGGTCTTTGATCCTTTATAACGGAGACTGTACTTCCACCGACATTGCTCTATCTGCCAAGATTTGTTCTGTGTAAACGTGGTCATTTCTTTCACAGGCAACTTCAATGTATCTGCTTTAACTGCTTGGAGGATTTCATCCAGTGTAATGGGGAATGGATTTTTGCCTTGAACATCCCTCGGCATTGTTATATCTGCTAAGAACTTTTTTGTCTAAGCCAGGTATTGTATTCTTCCTCATGTAACTTCAGTGTATCTGCTTTTATTCATCGTGGTCTTTGATCCAGTACTAAGGAGACTGTACTTACACCGTGATTGCTCTGTGTGCTAAGATTTATTCTGTCTAAAAGTGGTCACATTGTTCCACAACAACTTCAATGAATCTGCTTTTACTTCTTGAGGATTTCTTCCATTGTAATGGATACTGGTAGTTTGCGTTGAATTTCCTACGACACTGCTCTATCTGCTAAGAATTTTTTGTCTAAGAGGAGTATTTCATTCTTCCTCATGCCACTTCAAGGTATCTGCTTTTATTTCATCATAGTCTTTGATCAAGTAAAACGAACACTGTACTTCCACAAACATTGTCCTATCTGCTAAGAATTAAGTGTAAATGAGGTCTATATTCCTCCACATACTACTTCAGTGTATCTACTTTTACTTCTTTGTGGTCTTTCATCCAGTATAATGGAGAAAGATTTTTGCATTGAACTTCCTACGACACTGCTCTATCTGCTAAGAATTTTTTGTGTAAGAGGAGTATTGCATTCTTCCTCATGCCACTTCTATGTATCTGCATTTATTTCACCAGGGTCTTTAATCCTGAATATCAGAGACTGTACTTCGACCGACATTGCTCTTTCTGCTAAGATTTGTTCTGTCTAAACGTGGTCATTTTTTCTGCCACCAGCAACTTCAATGTATCTCCTTTAACTTCTTGGAGGACTTCACCAATTCTAATGGATACTGGATTTTTGCATTGAACTTCCTACGGCATTTTTCTATCTGGTAAGAACTTTTTTTGTCTAAGCATGGTAGTGTATTCTTATTTTTTATTTTGTTTTTTATTTTTTTTACTTAAACACATGATGTATTCATTGAAATATCATGTGATATGCATAATTACTGAATTTTAATCTATACATTGTTAACATTCAAGAAGACAATTACGTTAATCACTTTGGTTTCCTCATGACAATCTGTATACATTTACTATACCCTACAGTGTTGTACAATTTAAGTAAGCTATATTAAGTTGTTGAGTGAATAATTCATGTAATAAATTAATGATGCCAACATTTCATCATAGTCATGACATTTTTGGTGAGAAAATAAAATTAATATTCCATTTGAATCATATATGTCAATATGCATATATATACATATTAAGAAAGTGTACTGTTCAAGTTCATTATTTTTAGGAGTTTAATGTTTTTTCATGTGTTGCACTGCAAACATATTATTTAAGCAAGCTAAAATAAACTCTAATAAATTAATTCAGAATTAAATCTGCTTAAGCCAACAAATGCAGTTGGCTAAGTATAGTTAACAAAGTGGAGTTGACTAAGGAAAAAATAAAAGCAAACTTATTTTAAACTTTGTAGTTTAAACATTTGAAAATAAACAAAAATTTAAAGGAAATAATTCTCTTATAGATTTAGATGTCTATAGGTATAAGATTTATTTAAGCAATTTCAAACTGTAAAAGATTATAGTGGAAATCACCTAAGTATATATTTCAAAATACATTTGAATGATTGTGAGAAAAGACAAACTTGAAATGGCAGACACATTCGTCCTTTCACATATGGTTGCAATTATATCTATATTGGTATACTTCCTGTTAGCCAGAGTTATCAATATAGAAAATACAGACTATCTTTTCCAAAAGATTGTTTTTTCCGTAAAGCACAATCTCTATGATCAAAGACATGCCATATCAGTTCGTATGCTTACTTTCCCTGCACTATACTCAGAGTTGTGTTACCAGCATATTGCTTACAGAAGAAAAACCTTACAATATATAGGTTTGTAAACTCAGTTATAATGAATCCAAAGAAATAATATCAACTCAAACCAGTTTGTATTGCATTTCTAAGTAATTCATCTTTCGAGTTTCAAATAAAACTCTCTAACAGGGTAAATATCACTTGCTAGATTTGAACAAAGACCCCGATGGGCCCTATTTCCTCATAACTAAAGGAATCATAAATGATCTTTGCTGACACTTTATTACTCCAGTCTTCTTCCATCCTAACCACCTGTAAATCTCACTCCATCCAAAGCACCCCCTTCTGAATCCTAGCTGGGGCTCTATCTATTTCTACATTGAATTTATAAAGGATGTGTTGATGTGATCTTAACAAAAACTCTGTTGTAGCAAGGGAGAAACTAGGGGAGAAATGAGTTGCTTTGTTCAAACCAGAACAAACCAGATGGTTTTATAAGGTACAGTAGCTAAATAATATGTCATTGATTCCAACGTGAATAATGAAGGTGTTCAGGGATACCTTTCCTCATATATGAGGTTTTACTTTCCAATATCTAGCAATCTGGATACTTGCCATGGTAATAATTACTGTATGTGAGCCACAAAACACTTCAAAGTAAAGAAACAATACAGTGGAAAGTACTTTGAAGAACACATCATGAAACAGAATAAATGGCACATAAATACCTATCTTATTTTATAACGTCAAAGATTATGTTTGTTCTGACCTGTACAATTATAGTAGACTGAGCGGGGTATTGTATTCTTCGTTATGCCACTTCAGTGTATCTGCTATTATTTCATCATCGTTTTTGATACAGTACAACGGAGACTGTACTTCCTCCGACATTGCTCTATCTGCTAAGAATAGTTAAGTGTAAATGAGGTCTAAATTCTTCCACATGCAACTTCAGTGTATTCTAGGAGTTCTTTCATCCAGGATAAGGGGACTGGAATTTTGCTTTGAACATGCCACTGCAGTGTTCTATCTGCTAAGATTTGTTATGTGTAAAAGTGGTTTTCTTTTTCCACATGCAACTTCATTTTAGTAGCTTTTATTTCATTTGGTCTTTGATCCTGTATAATGGAGACTGTACTTCCACCGACATTGCTCTGTCTGCTAAGATTTGTTCCATGTAAACGTGGTCATTTATTCTTCCACAAGCAACTTCAATGTATTTGCTTTTATTCTTGGAGGACTTTTCAGGTGTAATGTATACTGGATCTTTGCGTTGAACTTCCTACAGCATTTTCTATCTGGTGAGAGCTTTTTTGCCTAAGCAGGGTATATTATTCTTCCACATGCCACTTCAGTGTATCAGCTTTTATTTCATCGTGGTCTTTGTTCTAGTACACAGGAGACTGTATTTACACTAGCATTTCCCTATCTGCTACGAATTAAGTGTAAATGAGATCTTTATTCTTCCACATGCAACTTCAATGTACCTGAT
Source organism: Megascapheus bottae (assembly GCF_031878675.1). NCBI lineage: Eukaryota > Metazoa > Chordata > Mammalia > Rodentia > Geomyidae > Megascapheus > Megascapheus bottae. The sequence goes on from NC_143513.1 coordinate 683,877, forward strand.
TTACTTCTTCGAGGTCTTTCATGCAATATAAATGAGACGATTTTTGCGATGAACATCCCATGGCATTGTTCTGTATGCTTAGATTTGTTATGTGTAAACGTGGGTTTCTTTTTCCACATGCAAGTTTATTTTATCTGCTTTTATTTCATCCTGGTCTTTGATACTATATAACGCAGACTGTATTTCCACCGACATTACTCTGTCTGCTAAGATTTGTTCTGAGTAAACGTTGCTATTTATTCTTCCACCAGCAACTTCAATGTATCTTCTTCAACTTCTTTAAGGATTTCATCCCGTATAAGGGATACTGAATTTTTGCGTTGAACTTCCTTCGGCATTGTTCTATCTGCTAAGTACCTTTTGTCTAAGTGGGGTATTGTATTCTTCCTCATGTAAGTTCAGGGTATATGCTTTTATTTCATCGTGTCTTTAATCCTGTATAACGGAGACTGAACTTACACCAACATTGCTCTATCTGCTAAGAATTGTTCAGTGTAAAGGAGGTCTTCATTCTTCCACATGCAATTTCAGTGTACTTCATTTTACTTCTTCGTGGTCTATCATCCAGTATAAAGGAGACTGGATTCTTGCTTTGAACGTGCCACAGCAGTGTTCTGTTTGCTAAGATTAGTTGTGTGTAAACTTGATTTTCTTCTTCCACATGCACTTCATTTTATCACCTATTATTTCATCGCGATTTTTGATCCTGTATAACGGAGATTGTATTTCCACCGACAGTGCTCTCTCTGCTACGATTTGTTCTGTTTAAACGTGATCATTTATTCTTCCACAAGCAACTTCAATGTATCTGCTTTTACTTCTTGGAGGACTTTCAAGTGTAATGGATTGTGGATTTTTGCGTTGAACCTCCTAGGCATTGTTCTATATGGTGAGAACTTCTTTGCCTAGGCGGTGTATTTTATTCATCCTCTTGCCACTTCAGTGTATCTGCTTTATTTCGTCGTGGTTTTTGATCCAGTGCTACGGAGACTGTACTTCCACCGACATTGCTCTATCTGCTAAGATTTTGTTCTCTCTAAACGTGGTCATTTATTCTTCCACAAGCAACTTCTTTGTATCTGCTTTAACTTCTTGGCAGTTTTCACCTACTCTAATGGATACAGGATTTTTGCGATGAACTTCTTCCGGCATTGTTGTATACGCTAAGAACTTTCTTGTCTAATCGGGGTATTGTATTCTTCCTCATGTAACATCAGTGTATCTGCTTTTATTTCATCATGGTCTTTGATACAGTACAAAGGAGACTGTACTTACACCAATATTGCTCTATCTGCTAAGAATTGTTAAGTGTAAATGAGTTCTTTATTCTTCCACATGCAACTTCAATATATATGCTTTTACTTCTTTGAGTTCTTTCATCCAGTGTAATGGTGACTGGATTTTTGATTTGTACATGCCACGGCAGTGTTCTACCTCCTAAGATTTGTTATGTGTAAACACAGTTTTCTTCTTCCACATGCAACTTCATTGTATCAGCTTTTACTTCATTGTGGTTGTTGATCCAGTACAACCGAGACTGTACTTACACCGACATTGATCTATCTGCTAAGATTTGTTCTGTGTAAATGTGGTCATTTATTGTTCTACAAGCAATTTCAATGTACCTGCTTTTAATTCTTTGAGGACTTCTCAAGTGTAATGGATACTGAATCTTTGCATTGAACTTTGTTGGCATTGTTCTATCTGGTGAGAACTTTTTTGTCTAAGTGGAATATTTTATTCTTCCTCATGCCACTTTAGTTTCTCCTTTTATTTCATTGTGGTCTTTGATCCAGTACAAAGGAGACTGTACTTCCACTGACATTGCTCTATCTGCTAACATTTGTTCTGTGTAAACGTGGTCATTTATTATTCCACATGCAACTTCAATGTATGTGCTTCTACTTCTAAAAGTTCTTTCCTCCAGTATAAAGGGGACTGAATTTTTCTTTGAACATGTCACGGCAGTGTTTGTTATGTGTAAATGCGGTTTTCTACTTCCACATGCAACTTCATTTTATCACCTTTTATTTCATTGTGGTCTTTGATCCAGTACAACGGAGACTGTACTTACAATGACATTGCTCTACCTGCTAAGATTTGTTCGGTGTAAATGTGGTCATTTATTCTTCCACAAGCAACTTCAGTGTATCTCCTTTTCTTCTTGGAGGAATTTTCAAGTGTAATGGATACTGGATCTGCTAAGAACTTTTTGTCCTAGCGGGCATTGTATTCTTCCTCATATAACTTGAGGGTATATGGTTTTATTTCAGCGTGGTCTTTGATCCTGTATAACGGGGACTGTATTTACACCGACAGAGTTCAATCTCCTTAGAATTGTTAATGGTAAATGATGTCTAAATTCTTCCACATGCAACTTCAATGTATTTGCTGTAACTTCTTCGTGGTCTTACATCCAGGATAAGGGAGACTGTAATTTTATTTTGAACATGCCACAGCAGTGTTCTGTCTGCTAATATTTATTATGTGTAAACGTGGCTTTCTTCTTCCATACGCAACTTCATTTTATTAGCTTTTACTTCATCGTGGTCTTTGATCCTGTATAATGGAGAGTGTACTTCCCCAGACATTGCTCTCTGTAAACGTGGTCTTTTATTCTTCCATAAGCAATTTCAATGTGTCTCCTTTTACTTCTTGGAGATCTTTTCAAGTGTAATAGATACTGGATTTTTGCGTCGAACTTCCTATGCCATTCTTCTATCTGGTGAGTAATTTTGTCTAAGTGGGGTATTTTATTCTTCCTCATTCCACTTCATTGTATCTGCTTTTATTTCATCGTGGTTTTTTATCCAGTACAAAAGAGACTGTACTTCCTCCGACACTGCTCTATCTGCAAAGATTTCTTCAATCTAAACGTGGTCATTTATTCTTCCACAAGCAACTTCAATGTATTTGCTTTTACTTCTCGAAGGACTTTTCAAGTGTAATGGATACTGGATCTTTGCGTTAAACTTCCTACGGCATTGTTCCATCTGGTGAGAACTTTTTTGTTTAACAGGAGTATTTTATTTTCCTCATGCCACTTTAGTTTATCTGCTTTTATTTCATCTTGCTTTGTGATCCATTGCAACGGAGACTCAACTTCAACAGACGTTACTCTATCTGCTAAGATTTTTCTATCTAAACGTGGTCATTTATTCTTCATGTGTCTATAGGCCATTTTTGTTTCTTCTTCAGAGAAGACTCTCTTGAAGTCTTTGGCCATTTTTAATGGGATGGTTATTACTTTGGAGATTAGTTTTGGAGTGATTTAATTTTTTGAGCTGTTGATTTATTTTAGATATGAGGCCTTTGTCTGTTGTGTGGTTGGTGAAGATGTTCTCCCACTCTGTAGGCTTCCTAACTAATTTGCTATCTATGTCCTTTGCCATAAAAAAGCTCTGCAGTTTGATGCAGTCCCACTTATCCAGCCTTTCTCTGATTTGTTGTGATTCTTGGTCCTTATTAAGAAAGTTTCGACCTGTGCCAAGGAGGACTGGTGCATCTCCTATTCCTTCTTGTAAAATTTTCAGTGTGTCAGCTTTTACCTCCAGGTCTTTGATCCATTTGGAGTTAATTCTAGTGCAGGATGACAAAGAAGGATCCAACTTTAGTTTTCTGCAGGTGCTTAACCAGTTCTGCCAGCACAACTTGCTGAAGAGGGTATCTTGCTTCCATTCTATTTTTTTGGCTCCCTTGTCAAAGATTAGGTGGCCATAGGTCTGTGGTTTAATATCTGGGTCTTCAGTTCTATTCCATTGGTCTTCAGGTCTGTTCTTGTGCCAGTACCAAGCTGTTTTGAGAATTATAGCTCTGTAATAGAGTCTAAAGTTTGGTATTGAAATTCCTCCTGCGCTGGTCTTTCTGATAAGAAGTGTTTTGGCTATACGGGGTCTTTTATTATTCCATATGAAATTTTGGATTGCCTCTTCTATTTCTTTAAAGAATGCCATTGGGATATTGATGGGTATTGGGTTGAATTTGTAGATAGTCCTTGGCAAGGTTGTCATTTTCACGATGTTGATTCTTCTAATCCAGGAGCATGGGAGGTTTTTCCATTTCCTTAGTTCTGCTTTAATTTCCTTTTTCAGGGTTTTAAAGTTTTCATCAAAAAGGACCTTTACATTCTTAGTTGAGCTAATTCCTAGGTACTTTTTTTTCTTTGAGGCTATTGCAAAAGGAGTTGCTTTCCTGATTGTTGCCTCGTTCCTCTCACTGTTGGCATAGAGGAAGGCAGTTGATTTGTGAGGGTTAATTTTACAGCCTGCTACCCTTCCAAAGTTTTGAATCAGCTCAAGGAGCTTAGGAGTACAGTCTATAGAATTCTTTTAAATACAGAATCATGTCATCTGCAGAGGGATAGTTTTACTTCCTCTTTTCCTACTTGGATCCCCTTTATGCTTGCTTATTGCCTTATTGCATTGACTAGGAATTCTAATACTATGTTAAAGAGGAGTGGAGAGAGTGGGCATCCTTGTCTCATTCCTGATTTTAGAGGGAATGGGTGTAGCTTTTCGCCATTAAGTATAATACTAGCTGTGGGTTTGTCATATACAGCCTTTATTATATGGAGGAATGTTCCCTGCATTCCTAGTTTCTCCAGAGCTTTTAACATAAAGGGGTGTTGGATCTTGTCAAATGCCTTTTCCGCATCTATTGAGACAATCATGTGATTTTTGTCCTTGCTCCTGTTGATGTGTTGAATTATATTAATTGATTTGCGTATGTTGAACCAGCTTTGCCTCCCTGTGATGAATCCTGTTTGATCATAGTGTATAATTTTTTGATATGTTGTTGTAGATGGTTGGCCAGTATTTTGTTGAGAAGTTTTGCATCGATGTTCATCAAAGAAATAGGTCTATAGTTCTCTTTCTTTGATGAATCTCTGTCTGGTTTGGGGATGAGGGTTATACTGGCTTCATAGAATGAGTTTGGTAAAGAACCTTCATTTTCAATTTCGTTGAAGAGCTTGAGGAGTATTGGTGTGAGTTCTGCTTTGAAGACCTTATAGAATTCAGCTGTGAATCCATCTGGCCCTGGGCTTTTCTTAGGTGGAAGGTCTCTTATTGCCATTTCTATTTCAGTGCTTGAAATAGGCCTGTTTAGTTGGGTCAGTTCTTCTTTGTTCAGTGTGGGTATGTTAATATTGGCTAGGAATTCATCCATTTCTTCTGGATTCTCAAATTTGTTGGCGTAAAGGTTTGAGAAGTATTCCCTCATGATACTCTGGATCTTGGTAGTTTCTGTCGTGATATTACCATTTTCGTCTGTGCTTTTGTTTATTTCGGTATGCTCTCCTCTTTTTTTGGTAAGGTTTGCTAAGGGATTGTCAATTTTGTTAATTGTTTCAAAAAACCAACTCCTTGTTTTGTTGATTCTTTCTATAGTTTTTTTGGATTCCAAATCATTTAATTCTGCTTTGATTTTAACAGTTTGCTTCCTTCTACTGGGATTAAGGTTGGTTTGTTGCTCTTTTTCCAGGAGCTTAAGGTGACACATTAACTTGTTGGTTTGCGAGTTTTCCAACTTATTGTAGTAGGCACTCAGCGCTATAAATTTTCCTCTGAGTACTGCCTTTGCCGTGTCCCAAAGGAGCTGGTATTTTGTGTGCTCCTTACTGTTAAATTTCATAAACTGTTGGATTTCTGTTCTGATCCCTTCGATGACCCATTGGTGATTCAACAATGTGTTGCTGAGTCTCCATGAGTTACAGGGTTTTCGTTGGTGGAGATGTGTGTTCAGTTCCAATTTGATGCTTTTGTGGTCTGAGAGCGTGCAGGGAATAATTTCAGTGTTTCTGAATCTGTCCAGGTTTGTTTTATGGCCTAAGATGTGGTCTATTTTGGAAAATGTTCCATGTGCTGCTGAGAAAAAAATGTATATTGTGTTGTTGCTGGGTGGAATATTCTGCAGATGTCTGTTAGATCTAGTAGGTCTATATAGTTGTTCAAGTCTAAGGTTTCTCTACTGAGTTTTTGCCTTGTTGACCTGTCCATAGGTGAGAGTGGTGTGTTAAAGTCACCGACAATCACTGTGTTTCGATCTATGTATGGTTTCAGAGAAAGTAAAGTTTGCTTGATGAAGTTTGGAGCTCCAGGATTGGGTGTGTCGATATTTAGGATCGTTATGTCTTCCTGGAGGAAAGATCCCTTTAGTAGTATTAGTAACCTTCTTTGTCTTTTCTTACTAATTTTAGTTTGAAGTCTATTTTATCTGATATGAGGATGGCAACTCCAGCCAGTTTATGGGGGCCGTTAGCTTGATAGAGTTTATTCCCACCTCTCACTTTCAAAAGATGATTGGTTTTTTGGGTAAGATGTGTCTCTTGAAGACAGCAGAATGATGGCTCTTGCTTTCTGATCCAACTAGACAGCCTATGCCATTTAATTGGAGAGTTAAGTCCATTGATATTGAGAGTTAGGATTGAGAGATATTTATTAGTGCCTACCATTTTAAAAGTTTTTATTAGGGCCTTTGTCTGAATACTGGATTTTTGAGTTGAACATCTTTCGACATTGTTCTATCTTGTAAGAATTTTTTGTCTAAGCGGGGTATTTTATTCTTCGTCATGCAACTTCAGTGTATCAGCTTTTATTACATCATGGTGCTTGAATTCTATGAATTCATCCATTTTTCTTTGGAAAATCTTTATTATGGCCTCCTTTATGGCTTCTCCTTTTTCACTTATCACCTTGTTTATGGTTTCCTCTTGTTTAACAATGGCTTGCTCCCTTATCTCTTTCTTTATGATTTCACATTTTTCATTAATGATATTTATCAATTGCATTTGTAAAGCACTTGGAAGACTCTCCTCTAGGTTTGCCAATGACTGTTCCATTGTCTGTTTATATTGGGTGGGGGATGTTATTCCTTGCTTTGACATTTTTCTTGAGTTTCTTGTTGTGCCCCTTTGAAAATGGGAGCACGATTAATACTATACACGATTATAGTTTTTCAGATATAACCAACCTCCACCTCTTTAGCTGGCAGACACTAGATGTTCACAGTTTTTGATTGGTATTATCACTCTTTCTTTTTGTACACTTACAGACCAGTATACTACAACCGCTGGTCACCAAATTATGACCAAAACAATAAGCCTCTCAATCCAATCTCTATTGTATATTAAGCCCCTCTGGACCTAGAGTATTATTGAACATCTAGACATAAAGTATTGCTCAACAGCTATCAAGTGTAGATCCATGCATTATAAGGGTTGAAAGATGAACAGAAGACCAGAGATAGAAAAATAGTATGAGAGAGATCAGGGAAGGTACAAGAGGAATAACGTAGGAGTGTAAGATTATTATAGTAATGAAGAAAAGGTATAGCATAAGGATATCTGACCTAAGTTGATTAGCAGGTAGTGTATTTGATTACAAAGTTTGGAAATTATTAGATAAAACTTATGAAAGTAAGAAGGGTAATAAGAAGAATATATCGAGAAAAGATGGAGGTAGATATAGGAGATTTCAATGATGGAAAAATTTTAAAAAGAAAGAAAAAAGGAGAGTAAGACAACAACAAGCACAAAAAAAAACCCATACAATGCATCTGCTTTTACTTCTTGGAGGACTTCATCCAATGTAATGAATACTGGATTTTTGCGTTGAACTTCTTTCGCATTGTTCTTTTTTTTTGTCTGTCTCACACAGTTTATTTAACAATAGGTAATAAGAAATCAAATTTAACAGTCTATACAGTGATCCAAAGTTCATATTTATAAGTAATCAACTTTAATTCCATGATTTACAACAGTTGAGGGTTTTTGCTTTCTATTTTCAAGTTTTACAGAAAGTGTTTTCTGTGTGTGTGTGTATGTATGTGTGCGGATGTATGTTTGTGTATGTGGGAGGGGAGGGTAAAGAGGAAGAAAGGAAGCAAAGGAGAAACCCTGGGGATATTTTCCATGTTAAAATCATCCCACTGGAATCGTTTCTTACCCTCTTTTTAAATTATTTTTCCTGTTAGATGTAAAAATAACGAAAAAAATTCTTTCAAGAAACAAAAACCACAATATATATAATACATCAATTTGGCAGCTGCCCCTGTATATTCTGAAAAAGTCATTTTTCTTTCTACATGTACAAATTATTTTAATACTTGAAGTTTTACGCTCAGACTGACGAAATAGAAAAATTTCTGGAGCACAAAAGTCGACTTGAGGGGAGGAAAAGGAGTTTTTTTTAATATTTTAAAAAGAATGAACGTCTTTGCACCCAGAGAAAAAAATTGGTATTTTAATATATATTTATATATATTTATTTATATATATATAGAATGTAATTTTAAAGTAACATTAACCCTTTTTTCCTCCCAGCGGGGTATTGTATTCTTCCTTATTCAACTTCAGTGTATCTGCTTTTATTTCATCGTGGTCTTTGATCCAGTACAACGGAGACTGTGCTTCCTCCGACATTGCTCTGTCTGCTAAGAATTAAGTGTAAATGAGGTCTAAATTCTTCCACATGCAACTTCAAGTTATCTGCTTTTACTTCTTCCAGGTCTTTCATCCAGTGTAGGGGAGACTGGAATTTTGCTTTGAACATGCCACGGCAGTGTTCTATCTGCTAAGGTTTGTTATGTGTCAACGTGGTTTTCTTCATCCACATGCAATTTCTTTTTAATAGCTTTTTTTCATTTTGGTCTTTGATCCTGTATAATGGAGACTGTACTTCCACCGACATTGCTCTAGCTGCTAAGATTTGTTCTGTGTAAATGGGGTCATTTATTCTTCCACAAGCAACTTCAATGTATTTGCTTTTACTTCTCGAAGGACTTTTCAAGTGTAATGGATACTGGATCTTTGCGTTAAACTTCCTACGGCATTGTTCCAACTGGTGAGAACTTTTTTGTCTAACAGAAGTATTTTATTTTCCTCATGCCACTTTAGTGTATCTGCTTTTATTTCATCGTGCTTTGTGATCCATTGCAACAGAGACTCTACTTCAACGGATGTTGCTCTATCTGCTAAGATTTTTCTGTCTAAACATGGTCATATATTCTTTCACAAGCAACTTCTTTGTATCTGCTTTAACTTCTTGGAAGTTTTCACCTACTGTAATGGATACTGGATTTTTGCGATGAACTTCTTTTGGCATTGTTGTATACGCTGAGAACTTTCTTGTCTAATCGGGGTATTGTATTCTTCTTCATGTAACTTCAGTGTATCTGCTTTTATTTCATTGTGGTCTTTGATCTAGTACAAAGGAGACTGTACTTACACCAACATTGCTCTATCTCCTAAGAATTGTTCAGTGTAAATGAGTTCTTTATTCTTCCACATGCAACTTCAATGTATATGCTTTTACTTCTTTGAGTTCTTTCATCCAGTGTAATGGAGACTGGATTTTTGATTTGAACATGCCACGGCAGTGTTCTACCTCCTAAGATTTGTTATGTGTAAACGCAGTTTTCTTCTTCCACATGCAACTTCATTTTATCTGCTGTTTTTTCATCATAGTCCTTGAACCAGTCAACGGACACTGTACCTCCACCAACATTGTTTTATCCGCTAAAATTTATTCTATCTTAAAGTGGTCACTTATTCCTCCACAAGCAACTTCAATGAATCTGCTTTTAGTTCTTGAGGATTCCTGCAGTATAATGGATACTGGTATTTTGCATTGAATATCCTACGGCACTGTTCTATGTGCTAAGAGTTTTGTCTATGAGGGGTATTTTATTCTTCGTCATGCCACTTCAGTGTATCTGCTTTTATTTCACCCTAGTCTTTGATCAAGTACAACAGACACTGTACTTCCACGAACATTGTTCCATCTGCTAAGATTTATTCGGTCTAAAAATGGTCACCTATTCTTCAACAAGCAACTTCAATGTATCTGCTTTTACTTCTTGGAGGATTTCATCCTGTGTAATGGATACTATATTTTTGTGTTGAACAACATTATTTTGTCTGCTAAGAACTTTTTTATCTAAGCGTGTATTGTATTGTGCCTCATGCAACTTCATTGTATCTGCTTTTATTTCATCATGGTCTTTGATCTAGTACTAAGGAGACTGTACTTACCTGCACATTACTGTATCTGCTAAGTATTAAGTGTAAATGAAGTCTTTATTCTTCCACATGCAACGTCAATGTATCTGCTTTTACTTCTTGGAGGTTTTCATCCCGTGTAATGGATACTGGATTTTTGCATTAAACATCCCACTGCATTGTTCTATCTGCTAAGAACTTTTTTGTCTAAGCGGGGTTTTTTATTCTTCCTCATGCCACTTCCGTGTATTTGCTTTTATTTCATCCTGGTCATTGATGCAGTACAAAGGAGACTGTACTTACACCGACATTTCTCTCTCTGCTGAGATTTGTTCTGTCTAAAGGTGGTCATTTATTCTTCCACCAGCAACTTCAATGTATCTCCTTTAACTTCTTGGAGGACATCATCAATTCTAATGGATACCGGATTTTTGCGTTGAACTTCCTACAGCATTGTTCTATCTGGTTAGAACTTTATTAGTCTAAGCATGGTAGTTTATTCTTTTTTTATTTGCTTTTTATTTTTTTCACTTAAACACATGATATATTATCATGTGATATGCATAATTACTGAATTTTAGTCTATACATTGTTAACATTCTAGAAGACAATTACGTTAATCACTTTGGTTTCCTCGTGACAACCTATATATATTTACTATATCCTACAGTGTTGTACAATTTAAGTAAGCTATATTAAGCTGTTGAGTGAATAATTCATGTAATAAATTAATGAAGCCAACATTTCATCATAGTCATGACATTTTTGATGAGAAAATAAAATTAATATTCCATTTGAATCATATATGTCAATATGCATATATATATACATATTAAGAAAGTGTACTGTTCAGGTTTATTATTTTTAGGAGTTTAATGTTTTTTCATGTGTTGCACTGCAAAAATATATTATTTAAGCAAGCTAAAATAAACTCTAATAAATTAATTCAGAATTAAATCTGCTTAAGCCAAAAAATACAGTTGGCTAAGTATAGTTAACAAAGTGGAGTTGACTAAGGAAAAAATAAAAGCAAACTTATTTTAAACTTTGTAGTTTAAACATTTGAAAATAAACAAAAATTTAAAGGAAATAATTCTCTTATAGATTTAGATGTCTATAGATATAAGATTTATTTAAGTAAATTCAAACTGTAAAAGATTATAGTGAAAATCACCTAAGTATATATTACTTCAAAATAGATTTGAATGATTGTGAGAAAAGACAAGCTTGAAATGGCAGACACATTCGTCCTTTCAGATATGGTTGCAATTATATCTATACTTCCTGTTAGCCAGAGTTATCAATATAGAAAATACAGACTATCTTTTCCAAAAGATTCTTTTTTCCATAAAGCACAATCTCTATGATCAAAGACATGCCATATCAGTTCATATGCTTACTTTCCCTGCACTATATTCAGAGTTGTGTTACCAGCATATTGCTTACAGAAAAAAAAAACCTTAAAATTTATAGGTTTGTAAACTCAGTTATAATGAATCCAAAGAAATAATGTCAACTCAAACCAGTTTGTACTGCATTTCTAAGTAATTCATCTTTTGAGTTTCAAATAAAACTCTCTAACATGGTAAATATCACTTGCTAGATTTGAACAAAGACCCCGATGGGCCCTATTTCCTCATAACTAAAGGAATCATAAGTGATCTTTGCTGACACTTTATTACCCCGGTCTTCTTCCATCCTAACCACCTATAAATCTCACTCATCCAAAGCACCCCCTTCTGAATCCTAGCTGGGGCTCTATCTGTTTCTATATTGAATTTATAAAGGATGTGTTGACGTGATCTTAACAAAAACTCTGTTATAGCAAGGGAGAAACTAGGGGGGAAATGAGTTGCTTTGTTCAAACCAGAACAAACCAGATGGTTTTATAAGGTACAGTAGCTAAATAATATATCATTGATTCCAACGTGAATAATGAAGGTGTTCGGGGATAGCTTTCCTTATATATGAGGTTTTAGTTTCCAATATCTAGCAATCTGGATACTTGCCATGGTAATAATTACCGTATGTGAGCCACAAAACACTTCAAAGTAAAGAAACAATTCAGTGGAAAGTATTTGAATAACAGTTCATGAAACAGAATAAATGGAACATAAATTCCTATCTTATTTTATAACATCAAAGATTATGTTTGTTCTGAACTGTACAATGACAGTAGACTGAGCACTGCCGTTTTAAACATGTCTATCCAAATTTACAGCAAGAGAAGAATTTTGCATTAGCTTCTATCATAGTCATTTGTGGGGCTATTGTTTGAGTAAGGTTCAAGACTTACATATGAAACACATTTTTGATAGTTTATACAAAAGGCAAATCCTGTTGTTTATTATAGAAAAGTGAAAGCTTTAAAGCATTAATTTAATACATTTCCTTCTGGAAATAATTTCTCACTTTAAAGTATATATTTATTGAAATATTCCAGAGAAAACAATGCATTAATTTTCTTTAAAGATCCCTTTCAATGCCTATTCTGTCAGGAAAACTTAAGCTTTCCTGATATGTAACTAGAATTTAACTAGCTTTCATACATATCCCAGAGTCCATGATGGCAACATAGGTTTCATATCTGAGCAGAGTGGGAAAGCAAGATTCATATGTCCTACCAAAGAAATGTAATTGAAAAATAATAATATCATAAGAATAAATCAGGGTAGGTAAATAGAATGAGTAAAATCAATCAAGGAGCTGAATTGCAGCAAGAGAAGGTCCTTAAATTTGGAGCTCTTATTTATATAAAAAGTGATTTCAAATGTGATAGAGGAGAGAACTGAGTACCTATTCCTTATTCTTTGTATTCTTGAATAGGCTCTAGGCTTTTATTTGCTAATTTTTTGGCCAGTCCTGGGCCTTGAACTCAGGGCCTGATCACTGTCTTTGGGCTTTCTTAAGGCTAGAGCTCTACCACTCGAGCTACAGCACTGTTTCTGCCTTTTTTCTAGGTACGTGGTACCGAGGAATCGAACCCGGGTCTTCGTGTATGCTAGGCAAGCACTCTACCACTAGGCTAAACTCCTGGCCCCACATTTGTTAATGTTTTAATGGAAACATGAGATGCTGTTTATTCCATACATTTCTCAGTGTGGAATATTTCCCTTCCTTCGGGTCTACCTGGAATTTTTCATATTAATGACCATAGTTAGAGATTTGGGAGGATATCTACTGCATAAGCATCAATATTTAAAAAAGTGTTCATGTTCTAATTGTGTCTTGTGTCTTTTCCTCACTTGAAATATGTCAATAAAAGAAAGCATATCAAACTGAATTTAAAGAATGCATTGTAATTATTCTTCTTGGTGTACTATCTCTTGTTCACATGTGTATGCATCATATAAATGGAAGACAGTACTCAATGACTAATTATTTAGCAAAAGGGAAATTATTTGGATAGATATATGTAATTGTGAGATCTACTGCCAAAAAGTGTCCATAACTTGTGACAAAAGAAAAAAATTAGAGTTTTGAAGATGGAGGAAGCAACATGCCAGAGACTGTGATAATAGATTAGACCTCAATTAAATAATAGCCTACCCCTTCCATTTGTTTTCAGCCTAATGAAATCATACATAGAGTCTAGGAGGACTGACCCAGACTATGTTTTTTTGTTGCTTTTTTGTTTTTTTTATTGTAATTAGTAAAAGGGTTACATGATATTTGCCAGATAGAAGGTGCATTAATTCACGTACATTGATACCCTTTCACATGACCTGGTACCCATTTCCCTCCCCCCCACACCCCCCACCCATCATGGTTTTCCCCCCTTCCCTATCAAATTTCAACAGCTCAAAAAAATGAAACACTCCAAAACTGATCTCCAAAGAAACAACCATCGGATTAAAAGATGGGCCAAAGACTTAAAGAGAGTCTTCTCTAAAACTTCCTAAGGCACTGTTCTATCTGCTAAGAATTTTTTGTCTAAGAGGGGTATTTTATTCTTCCTCATGCCACTTCAGTGAACCTGCTTTTATTTCATCGTAGTCTTTGATCGAGTACAATGGACACTTTACTTCCACAAACAGTGTTCTGTCTCCTAAGAGTAATTCTGTCTAAAGTGGTCACTTATTCTTCCACAAGCAACTTCAATGTATCTGCTTTTACTTCTTCGATGTCTTTCATCTAGTATAAGGGAGACTGGATTTTGCATTGAACATCCCACGGTAGTGGTCTATCTGCTAAGATTTGTTATGTGTAAACGTGGTTTTCTTCTTATACATGCAACTTCATTTTATTAGCTTGTTTTTCATCGTGGTTTTGATCTTGTATAACGGAGACTGTACTTCCACCGACATTGCTGTATTTGCCAATATTTGTTCTTGTCTAAACGTGGTTATTTATTCTTCCACAAGGAACTTCAATGTATCTGCTTTAAATTATTGGAGGATTTCATCCGATGTAATAGATACTGGATTTTTGCGTTGAACTTCCTTCGGCATTGTCACATCTGCTAAGAACTTTTAGTCTAAGCGGGGTATTGTATACTTCCTCATGCATTTCCATGTATCTGCTTTTATTTCATCGTGTCTTTAATCCTGTATAACAGAGACTGAACTTACACCGACATTGCTCTATCTGCTAAGAATTGTTAAGTGTAAATGAGGTCTTCATTCTTCTACATGCAACTTCAATGTACCTCCTTTTACTTCTTCGTGGTCTATCATCCAGTATAAAGGAGACTGGATTTTTGCTTTGAACGTGCCACGGCAGTGTTCTGTTTGCTAAAATTAGTTGTGTGTAAACGTGATTTTCTTCTTCTACATGCAACTTCAATTTATCAGCTTTTATTTCATCGTGGTCTTTGATCCTGTATAATGGAGACTGTATTTCCACCGACATTGCTCTCTCTGCTACGATTTGTTCTGTGTAAACGTGGTCATTTATTCTTCTACAAGCAACTTCAATATATCTGCTTTTACTTCTTGGAGGACTTGTCAAGTGTAATGGATACTGGATTTTTGTGTTGAACTTCCTACGGCATTGTTCTATAAGGTGAGAACTTCTTTGTCTAAGCGGGGTATTTTATTCATCCTCTTGCCACTTCAGTGTATCTGCTTTATTTCATCGTGGTTTTTGATCCAGTACAACGGAGACTGTACTTCCACCAACATTGCTCTATCTGCTAAGATTTTTTCTGTCTAAACGTGGTCATTGATTCTTCCTCAAGCAACGTTAATTTATCCGCTTTAACAGCTAGTATAATACTAGCTGTGGGTTTGTCATACATAGCCATTATTATATTGAGGAATGTTCCCTGGATTCCTAGTTTCTCCAGGGCTTTTAACATAAAGGGGTGTTTGATCTTGTCAAATGCCTTTTCCGCATCTATTGAGACAATCATGTGATTTTTGTCCTTGCTCCTGTTTATGTGTTGAATTATATTAATTGACTTGCGTATGTTGAACCAGCTTTGCCTCCCTGTGATGAATCCTGTTTGATCATAGTGTATAATTTTTGATATGTTGTTGTAGACGGTTCGCCAGTATTTTGTTGAGAAGTTTTGCATCGATTTATTATTCCTCATGCCACTTCAGTGAACCTGCTTTTATTTCATTGTAGTCTTCGATCAAGTACAATGGACACTGTACTTCCACAAACAGTGTTCTATCTGCTAAGATTAATTCTATCTAAAGTGGTCACTTATTCTTCCACAAGCAACTTCAATGTATCTGCTTTTCCTTGTTGAAGGATTTCATCCAGTGTAATGGATACCAGATTTTTGTGTTGAACAACATTGTTCTCTCTGCTAAGAACTTTTTTGTAGAAGCGTATATTGTATTTTTCCTCATGCAACTTCAGTGTATCTGCTTTTATTTCATCATGGTCTTTGATCTAGTACAAAGGAGACTGTACTTACACTGACATTTTTCTATCTGCTAAGAATTAAGTGCAAATGAGGTCTTTATTCATCCACATGCAACTTTAAAGTATCTGCTTTTACTTCTTCGAGGTCTTTCATCCAGTAAAAGGGAGACTGGATTTTGGCGTTGAACATCCCACGCCATTGTTCTTTCTGCTAAGAACTTTTAGTCTAAGCGGGGTATTGTATACTTCCTCATGCATCTTCATGCATCTGCTTTTATTTCATCGTGTCTTTAATGCTGTATAACAGAGACTGAACTTACACCGACATTGCTCTATCTGCTAAGAATTGTTAAGTGTAAATGAGGTCTTCATTCTTCCACATGCAATTTCAATGTACTTCCTTTTACTTCTTCATGGTCTATCATCTAGTATAAAGGAGACTGGATTTTTGCTTCGAACATGCCACGGCAGTGTTCTGTTTGCTAAAATTAGTTGTGTGTAAACGTGATTTT
Source organism: Megascapheus bottae (assembly GCF_031878675.1). Lineage (NCBI taxonomy): Eukaryota > Metazoa > Chordata > Mammalia > Rodentia > Geomyidae > Megascapheus > Megascapheus bottae. The sequence continues at coordinate 700,203 of NC_143513.1, forward strand.
CTTCTTCTACATGCAACTTCAGTTTATCAGCTTTTATTTCAGCGCGGTCTTTGATCCTGTATAACGGAGACTGTATTTCCACCGACATTTTTCTCTCTGCTACGATTTGTTCTGTGTAAACGTGGTCATTTATTCTTCCACAAGTAACTTCAATGTATCTGCTTTTACTTCTTGGAGGACTTGTCAAGTGTAATGGATACTGGATTTTTGCGTTGAACTTCCTACGGCATTGTTCTATATGGTGAGAACTTTTTTGTCTAAGCGGGGTATTTTATTCATCCTCTTGCCACTTCAGTGTATCTGCTTTATTTCGTCGTGGTTTTTGATCCAGTACAATGGAGACAGTACTTACAACGACATTGCTCTATCTGCTAAGATTTGTTCTGTCTAAACGTGGTCATTTATTCTTCCACAAGCAACTTCAATGTATCTGCTTTAACTTCTTGGAGGATTTCATCCAGTGGAATGGATACTGGATTTTTGCATTTAACTTCTTCCGGCATTGTTGTATACGCTAAGAACTTTTTGTCTAATTGGGGTCTTGTATTCTTCCTCATGCAACTCAGTGTATCTGCTTTAATTTGATCGTTGTCTTTGATACAGTACAAAGGAGACTGCACTTACACCGACATTGCTCTATCTGCTAAGATTTGTTAAGTTTAAATGAGTTCTTTATTCTTCCACATACAACTTCAATGTATATGCCTTTACTTCTTCGAGTTCTTTCATCCAGTGTAATGGAGACTGGATTTTTGATTTGAACATGCCACGGCAGTGTTCTACCTCCTAAGATTTGTTATGTGTAAACGCAGTTTTCTTCTTCCGCATGCAACTTCATTTTATGAGTTTTTATTTCATTGTGGTCTTTGATCCAGTACAACGGAGACTGTACTTACACCGACATTGCTCTATCTGCTAAGATTTGTTCTGTGTAAACGTGGTCATTTATTATTCCACAAGCAACTTCAATGTGTCTCGTTTTATTTCTTCGAGTTCTTTCATCCAATATAAGGGATACTGGATTTTTGCTTTGACCATGTCACGGCAGTGTTCTATCTCCTAAGGTTTGTTATGTGTAAATGCGGTTTTCTTCTTCCACATGCAACTTCATTTTATCAGCTTTTATTTCATTGTGGTCTTTGATTCAGTACAACGGAGACTGTACTTACACCAACATTGCTCTATCTGCTAAGATTTATTCGGTGTAAACGTGGTCATTTATTCTTCCACAAGCAACTTCAATGTATCTCCTTTTACTTCTTGGAGGACTTTTCAAGTGTAATGGATACTGGATCTTTGCATTGCACTTTCTACGGCATTGTTCTATCTGGTGAGAACTTTTTTGTCTAAGGGGGATATTTTATTCTTCCTCATGCCACTTCAGTGTATCTCCTTTTATTTCATCGTGGTTTATGATCCAGTACAACGGAGACTGTACTTCCACCGACATTGCTCTATCTGCTAAAATTTCTTTTGTCTAAACGTGGTCATTTATTCTTCCACAAGAAACTTCGGTGTATCTGCTTTAACACCTTGGAGGATTTCATCCAGTGGAATGGATACTGGATTTTTGCATTTAAAATCTTACGGCATTGTGTATCTGCTAAGAACCTTTTTTTTTTCTAAGCGGGTATTGTATTCTTTCTCATGCAACTTCAGTGTATCTGCTTTTATTTCATCGTGGTCCTTGATGCAGTACAAAAGAACTGTACTTACACCAACATTGCTCTATCCTCTAAGAATTGTTAAGTGTAAATGTGGTCTTTATTCTTCCACATGCAACTTCAATGTATCTGATTTACTTTTTCGAGTTCTTTCATCCAGTATAAGGGAGACAGGATTTTTGCTTTGAACGTCCCATGGCAGTGTTCTACCTGCTAAGATTTGTTATGTGTAAACGTGGCTTTCTCCTTCCACAAGCAACTTTATTTTATTAGCTTTTATTTCATCATGGTTTTTGATGCTCTATAGCGGAGACTCTACTTCCGCCGACATTGATCTATCTGCAAAGATTTTTTCTGTGTAAACGTGGTCATTTATTTCTCCAGAAGCAACTTCAATGTATCTGCTTTTTCTTCTTGGAGGACTTTTCCACTGTAATTGATACTGGACTTTTGCGTTTCACTTCCTACTGCATTGTTCTATCTGGTTAGAACTTTTTTGTCTAAGCGGGTTATTTCATTCTTCCTCATGCCACTTCAGTGTGTCTGCTTTTATTTCATCGTAGTCTTTGGTCCAGTACAAAGGAGACTGTACTTACACTGACATTGCTCTATCTGTTCAGAATTGTTAAGTGTAAGTGAGGTCTTTATTCTTGCACATGCAACTTCAATATATCTGCTTTTACTTCTTCGAGGTCTTTCATTCAGTATAAGGGAGACGGGATTTGTGCTTTGAACTTGCCACAGCAGTGTTCTATCTTCCTCGTGGCACTTTAGTGTATCTGCTTTTAGTTCATCATGGTTTTTGAGCCAGTACAATGGAGACTCTACTTCCACCGACATTGCTCTATCTGCTTACATTTGTTTTTTCTAAACTTGGTCATTTATTCTTCCCCAAGCAACTTCAATTAATCTGCTTTTACTTCTTGAGGATTTCCTCCAGTGTAATGGATACTTGTATTTTGCGTTGAATTTCCTACGGCACTGTTCTATCTGCTAAGAATTTTTTGTCTAAGAGCTGTGTTTCATTGTTCCTCATGTCACTTCAGTGTATCTGCTTTTATTTCACCATCGACTTTGATCAAGTACATCGGACTTCAACAAACATTGTTCTGTCTCCTAAAAATTAAGTGTAAATGAGGTCTTTATTCATCCACATGCTACTTTAAAATATCTTCTTCAAGGTCTTTCATCCAGTATAAAGGAGACTAGATTTTTGTATTTTATTCTTCCTCATACCACATCAGTGCATCTGCTTTTATTTCATCATGGTCTTTGATCTAGTACAAAGGAGATTGTACTTACACCGACATTGCTCTATCTGGTAAGAATTAAGTGTAAATGAGGTCTTTATTCCTCCACGTGGTGCTTCAGTGTATCTGCTTTTACTTGTTCGAGGTCTTTCATCCAGTCTAAGGGAGACTAGATTTTTGCACTGAATATCCCATGGCATTGTTCTATGTGCTAAGATTTATTCTGTGTAAACATTCTTTTTTTCTTCCACATGCAACTTCATTTTATCAGCTTTTATTTCCTCATTGTCTTTGATCCTGTGTAATGGAGACGCTACTTCCACCGACATTGCTCTATATCCTAAGATTTGTTCTATCTAACGTAGTCAGTTATTCTTCCACAAGCAACTTCAATGTATCTGCTTTAACTTCTTGGAGGTCTTCATCCAGTGTAATGGACACTGGATTTTTGCCTTGAACATCTCACGGGATTGTTCTATCTGCTAAGAATTTTTTCTCTAGCGGGGTATTTTATTCTTCCTCATGCCACTTCAGTGTATCTGCTTTTATTTCATCCTGGTCATTGATGCAGTACAAAGGAGACTGTACTTACACCAACATTGCTCTCTGCTAAGATTTGTTCTGTCTAAACGTGGTCATTTATTCTTTCACTAGCAACTTCAATATATCTCCTTTAAGTTCTTGGAGGACTTCACCAGGTCTAATGGATACCAGATTTTTGCGTTGAACTTCTTATGGCATTGTTTTATCACCTAAGAATTTTTTGTCAATGCGGGAATTGAATTCTTCCTTATGCAACTTCCGTGTATCTGCTTTTATTTCATCATGGTCTTTAATCCTGGATATCAGAGAGTGTACTCCCACCGACATTGCTCTTTCTGCTAAGATTTGTTCCGAATAAACTTGGTCATTTATTCTTCCACAGACAACTTCAATGTATCTCTTTTACCTCTAGGAAGATTTCATCCAGTGTAATGGATAGTGTATTTTTTCATTGAACATCCCACGGCAATAAAACCAGATACATTCAAGTTGCGTGTGGTAGAATAAATGACGACGTTTACACAGAACAAATCTTAGACAAAAAAGATCATGGCAGATAAAACAATACTGTAGGAATTTCAAGGCAAAATCCAGTACCCATTCCACTGCAGGAAATCCTCTAAGAGGTAAAAGCAGATACATTAAAGTTGCGTGTGGAAGAATAAATGACCACGTTAACCAAAGAATTCTTAGCAGATAGAGCAGTGTTGGTGGAAGTAGAGTCTCCATTGTACTTGCTAACATACCACGATGAAATAAAAGCAGGTACACTGAGAAGTAAGCCAGACTCAAAGGAACTTAGGCTCAATGGTTTCCCTCATTCATCATAATCAGTAGAAACCTTGGGCTCTACTAGCAGAGATTTGCAATAGAGCAAAATTGATACATAAGGACATATAATGTGAAGCTAATTAAAAGGACCTCCAGAATAGTGAAACAAAAGCCATATAATGAATGATTGTTGTCCTTAATGTACTATGTTGTCTCTCATCTCCTTTGCTGTCCCTTGTTATCTCATATTGGTATAGTATCTCACTTTGTTATCTAATATATTGAATTTATTTGTATTTGGATATTTGAAATTTGATAGGGAAGGGGGGAAAACTAAGACGGGTGGGGGGTGTGGGGGGGAGGGAAACGGGTACCAAGACATGTGAAAGGGTATCAATGTATGTGAATTAACGCACCTTCTATCTGACAAATATCATGTAACCCTTTTACTAATTACAATAAAAAAGAAAAAAAAGAAAGACAAAAAAAATAAAATAAAAGCAGGTACACTGAATTTGAACGAGGAAGAATAAATTAACCAGCTTAGACAAGAAGGTCCTCAGCAGAAAGAGCAATGTCGTAGGAAGTTGTACGGCAAAATCCAGTATCCATTACACTGCATGAAAAACTCCAAGAGGTAAAACCAGATACGTTTAAGTTGCTTGTGTTAGAATAAATGACCACGTTTACACAGAACAAATCTTAGCAGGTAGAGCAATGTCAGTGGTAGTTCAGTCTCCATTGTACTGGATGAAGCACCACCCTGAAATAAAAGCAGAAACACTGAAGTTGCAGGAGGAAGAATGAAATACCCCGCTTAGACAAAAAAGATCATAGCAGCTAGAACATTGCTGTAGGAATTTCAAGGCAAACTCCAGTACCCATTACTCTGTATGAAATCCTCCAAGAAATAAAAGCAGATGCATTGAAGCTGCTTGTGGAAGAAAAACTGACCACGTTAACAGAACACCTCTTAGCAGATAGAGCAGTGTTGTTGGAAGTACGTTTCCGTTGTACTTGCTCAGAGACCACGACGAAATAAAAGCAGGTACACTGACGTTGAACGAGGAAGAATAAAATACCCCACTTAGCAAGAAGATTCTTAGCAGAAATTGCAATTCCGTAGAAATTTCAATGGCAAAACCCAGTATCCATTACACTGGATGAAATCCTCCAAGAAGTAAAACCAGATACATTGAAGTGGCTTGTGGAAGAATAAATGACCAAATTAACTGAACAAGTCTTAGCAGAGAGAGCAACGTCAGTGGAAGTAGAGTCTCTGTTGTAGTTGCTCAGAGATCAGGACGAAATAAAAGCAGGTACACTGAAGTTGAACGAGGAAGAATAAAATACCCGCTTAGACAAGAAGATCCTCAGCAGAAAGAGAAATGCGGAAGGAAGTTCAATGGCAAAATCCAGTATCCATTACACTCTATGAAAACCTACAAGAAGTAAAACCAGATATTTTGAAGCTGCTTCTGGTAGAAGAAATGACGACGTTTACACAGAACAAATCTTATTAGATAGTGCAATGTCAGTGGTAGTTCAGTCTCCGTTGTACTAGATGAAGCACCACGCTGAAATAAAAGCATGTACACTGAAGTTCCAGGAGGAGGAATAAAATACTCCGCTTGGAGAAAAAAGATCATAACAGATAGAACAATGCTGTAGGAATTTCAGGGCAAAATCCAGTAACCATTAAACTGGATGAAATCCTCCAAAAAGTAAAAGCAGATACATTGAAGTTGCTTGTGGAAACATAAACGACCTCGTTAACCAACCAACTCTTACCAGATACAGCAATGTCGGTGGAAGTAGAGTCTCCATTGTACTTGCTCAGAGACCACAAGGAAATAAAAGCAGGTGCACTGAAGTTGAATGAGGAAGAATAAAATACCCCGCTTAGAAAGAAAGTCTTCAGCAGAAAGAGCAATGCCACAGGAAATTCAACGGCAAATTCCGGTATCCATTACACTGGATGAAATCCACCAAGCAGTAAAACCAGACACATTGAAGTTGCGTGTGTCAGAATAACTGACCACGTTTGCGCAGAACAAATCTTAGTAGATAGAGCAATGTCAGTGGTAGTTCAGTCTCAGTTGTAGTGGATGAAGCACCACCCTATAATAAAAGCAGATACACTGAAGTTGCAGGAGGAAGAATAAAATACCCCTCTTAGACAAAAAAAAAGATCATACCAGACAGAACAATCCTGTAGGAATTTCAAGGCGAAATCCAGTACCAATTACACTGGATGAAATCCTCTAAGAGGTGAAGGCAGACACATTGAAGTTGCTTGTGTAGGAATAAACGACCACGTTAACCGAACAATTCTTAGGAGATAGAGCAATGTCGGCGGAAGTACAGTCTCCGTTTTACTTGCTCAGACACCTCGACGAAATAGAAGCAGGTACGCTGAAGATGAACCCCACTTAGAAAGAAGGTTCTCAGCAGAAAGAGCAATGCCGAGACCAAGCTGCGAAAAGTGGCTTGAGCTGGCACCGGCTCCACGCGGGGAAAGGGGGGGCAGGCACGGGCTCTAATCCACGAAAAGTGGCGGCAGTGGAGGACACCAGACTGGGAACCCAACGGCTGCAGAAACCAGCACAGAACCGGGCCAGCGAACGGCGGAAGCAGCGGAACCCAGACGCGGAACCAGACAGCAAGCAGCGGGACCCAGACGCAGAACACAGGCAGCAGCAGAGACCCGACGGGAGTGAAAGACTCCCCACCACCGTGGAACACCCCCAGACGGACGCAGAGGCGTGAGTAATACAGCGCGTCCCCAAACACATTGGGAAAGCGGAGCGGGTGCCAAGCAATAGAACTTAACTCAGACCCCAACACCCCGCCCCGAGAAAGACTGGCGGGAGCAGGGGGGCAAGGAATTTAGAATCCTGTCCCTCCCCTCAACAGCCCCCTCCCTCAGGCCATTGACTGGAGATTGACAGGCGGGCTACCCGTAAGTCCCAGCACCCCACCAAGGGAGGTGGGGCTGCCCCAACTCCCACCCACCCAACAGGCTCAACCCCCAGCCCTCTGACTGGAGACTGACAAGCGGGCGGACCCTAAGACTCAGCACCCCACCAGGGGATGTGGAGCTGTCCCAGCTCCCACCCGCCCACCAGGCTCCTCACCCAGGCCACTGGATCTGGAGAGTGGAGGGCTTTGAGACCCTGCCTTACAAAAGTGGGTAGGGGGTGCGGGTAAATAGGAGCCAGCATCTGCCCCCCCTCAATTCTCGAGCAGGGCATCCTCCAGCTGGAAACCCTGAGCAAGACACCACCGAGGGCCGCCCCCACAGTCACAGACTCTGACAAAGCAGTGGAAACACAGCAGGGATCTGAAGGGCCGACCAGCAGCCAAGCTCCCCCTCTGAGAACCAAAAAGGCGCGGCTCCGCACTTGGAGCCCATGCCCCCAGCTGGGCCCCGCCCCTGGGAACAGAGGGGCCTCCTGCTGGTCCTGCTGAGAGCTCCTGAAACTCTCAATCCCCAGACCCTTGACTTGGGGCCGCCCCTGGAAGCAGCACAGGAAAATGTCCGCCAACCGCGCTCAGACAGAAGCTCGCAGATCCATCCCATGGTCCACAGTGAGGCCACTGGTTGGGCTAAGAGCTAGTCGCGCAGCAACACATAAGTTTTATTCTAATACTTTCCAAATACTCTACCTACTTACCCCCTGACCTCTCTCATTCTATTTTTCTATCTCTGGACCTCTGCTCCTCTTTCAACCCTTATACTGCATGGATCTACACTTGATGGCTGTTGAGCAACATTGTATATCTAGGTGTTTAATTATCCTCTAGGCTCAGAGGGACTTAAAGACAATAGAGATTGGATTGAGAGGCTTATTGTTTTGAATATAAATTGCTTATCAGTGAAAAATTAGACTAGTCGGTAACTGCACAAAAAGAAAGAGTGATAACACCAATCAAAACTCGTGAACATCTAGAGTCTGCCAGCTACAGAGGTCTAGGTTGGTTATATCTGAAAAACTATAATCGTGTTTAGTATTAATCTTGCTCCCATTTTCAAATGGGCAGAACAAGAAACTCAAGAAAAATGTCAAATCAAGAAACAACACCTCCCACCTCCCCCCCCCCCAATGTAAACAGCCAATGGAACAGTCACTGGCAAGCCTAGAGGAGAGTCTTCCAAGTGCTGTACAAATGCAATTGATAAACATCATTAATGAAAAATGTGAAAATATAAAGAAAGAGATAAGGGAGGAAGCCATAGCTGAACAAGAGGAAACCATAAACAAGGTGATAAGTGAAAAAGAAGGAGCCATAAAGGAAGCCATAATAAAGGCTGTTCAAAGAAAGATGGATGAATTCATAGAATCCACAAATAAAAAGGTGACCGAACTCCAGCAAATGTTCAAAGAAAATAAAGCTACTGAGCTAACCACTCAAATGGAAATCAAGGAGCTAAAGAAATCCATACATGATCTAAAAGAAGAGATGCAAGGCATCAAAAATGAGCAATTAGTAGCAAGGGAGATGAAAAATAAAGTAGATAGCTTTGATAGCAGGTTAGACAATGCAGAGGAGAGAATTTCCGGGGCTGAAGATAATTTAGTTATTATAGAGAAAGAACAGAAAATCAGTCAATCCAAATCTAGGAAAAATGAGAGAGCGCTTCAGGAGGTCCAAGATACAATTAGGAAGCCTAATTTAAGGCTAATTGGTATTGAGGAGGGTCTGGAGAAAGAGGTCAATGGTATTGGAAATATACTTCAGGGAATCATCTCAGAGAATTTCCCAAATATCCAGAAGGGCAGACCCATCCAGATACAAAGAGCTTTTAGAACCCCAAACAGACCTGACCAGAAAAGAACATCTCACTGCCACATCATAATCTGAACTGGATCAGTAGAAACCAAAAAAAGGATCCTAAAGGCAGCCAGGGAAAAGGGTTCAGTAACCTATAAAGGAAAACCAATCAGAATCACCCCAGATTACTCAGCAGAGACCATGCAAGCAAGAAGTGACTGGAAGCATATATGTCATGCCCTTAAGTCAAACAACTACCAACCAAGAATACTGTACCCAGCTAAGCTCTCATTCATAACTGAGGGAACAATAAAAACATTCCATTCCAGGGAAAAGCTGCAACAATATGTCGCAACAAAACCAACACTATAGAGAATTCTGCAAGATGTCCTATACATAGAAAACCAAAATAAAGGCAATATAGGGAAAGAAATGGCACCTAAACAGCATACCACCTAAGGACCACAAGAACTGTCAAGACACCGGCCCAAATAAAAGCTTTTAAAAATGGTAGGACCTAATAAATATCTCTCAATCCTAACTCTCAATATCAATGGACTCAACTCTCCAATTAAACGGCATAGGCTGTCTAGTTGGATCAAAAAGCAAGAGCCATCGTTCTGCTGTCTTCAAGAGACACATCTTACCCAAAAAAACAAGCATCTTTTGAAAGTGAGAGGTTGGAATAAACTCTATCAAGCTAACGGCCCCCACAAACTGGCTGGAGTTGCCATACTCATATCAGATAAAATAGACTTCAAACCAAAATTAGTAAGAAAAGACAAAGAAGGTTACTACATACTACTAAAGGGATCTTTCCTCCAGGAAGACATAACGATCCTAAATATTTACACACCCAATCCCGGAGCTCCAAACTTCATCAAGCAAACTTTACTTACACTGAAACCATACATAGATCGAAATACAGTGATTGTTGGTGACTTTAACACACCACTCTCACCTATGGACAGATCAACAAGGCAAAAACTCAACAGAGAAACCTTAGAACTGAACAGCTATATAGACCAACTAGATCTAACAGACATCTGCAGAATATTCCACCCAGCAACAACACAATATACGTTTTTCTCAGCAGCACATGGAACATTTTCCAAAATAGATCACATCTTAGGCCATAAAACAAACCTGGACAGATTCAGAAACACTGAAATTATTCCATGCACACTCTCAGACCACAAAGGCATCAAACTTGAACTGAACACACACCTCCACCAACGAAAACCCTGTAACTCATGGAGACTGAACAACACATTGTTGAACCACCAATGGGTCATTGAAGAGATCAGAACAGAAATCCAACAGTTTATGAAATTTAACAGTAAGGAGCACACAAAATACCAACTCCTTTGGGACACAGCAAAGGCAGTACTCAGAGGAAAATTTATAGCGCTGAGTGCCTACAACAACAAGTTGGAAAAATTGCAAAACAACAAGTTAATGTCCCACCTTAAGCTCCTGGAAAAAGAGCAACAAACCAACCCTAACCCCAGTAGAAGAAAGCAAATAATTAAAATCAAAGCAGAATTAAATGATTTGGAATCCAAAAAAACTATAGAAAGAATCAACAAAACAAGGAGTTGGTTCTTTGAAAGAATTAACAAACTTGACAAGCCCTTAGCAAATCTTACCAAAAAAAGAAGAGAGCATATCGAAATAAACAAAATCGCAGATGCAAATGGTAATATCACGACAGAAATTACCAAGATCCAGAATATCATGAGGGAATACTTCTCAAACCTTTATGCCAACAAATTTGAGAACCTAGATGAAATGGATGAATTCCTAGCCAATATTAACATACCCACACTGAACCAAGAAGAACTAAGCCAACTCAACAGGCCTATTTCAAGCTCTGAAATAGAAATGGCAATTAGAGAACTTCCACCTAAGAAAAGCCCAGGGCCAGATGGATTCACTGCTGAATTCTATAAGGTCTTCAAAGCAGAGCTCACACCAATACTCCTCAAGCTCTTCAACGAAATTGAAAATGAAGGTTCCTTACCAAACTCATTCTATGAAGCCAGTATAACCCTCATCCCCAAACCAGACAGAGATTCATCAAAGAAAGAGAACTATAGACCTATATCTTTGATGAACATCGATGCAAAACTTCTCAACAAAATACTGGCCAACCGTCTACAACAACTCATCAAAAAAATTATACACTATGATCAAACTGGATTCATCACAGGGAGGCAAAGCTGGTTCAACATACGCAAATCAATTAATATAATTCAACACATCAACAGGAGCAAAGACAAAAATCACATGATTGTCTCAATAGATGCGGAAAAGGCATTTGACAAGATCCAACACCCCTTCATGTTAAAAGCTCTGGAGAAACTAGGAATCCATGGAACATTCCTTAATGTAATAAAGGCTGTGTATGAGAAACCTACTGCTAGTATTACACTTAATGGTGAAAATCTAAAGACATTCCCTCTAAAATCAGGAACGAGACAAGGATGCCCACTCTCTCCACTGCTCTTTAACATAGTACTAGAATTCCTAGCCAGTGCAATAAGGCAAGAAGCAAGCATAAAGGGGATCCAAGTAGGGAAAGAGGAAATAAAACTATCCCTCTTTGCAGATGACATGATTCTGTATTTAAAGAATCCTATAGACTCTACTCCCAAGCTCCTTGAGCTGATCCAAAGCTTTGGAAGAGTAGCAGGCTATAAAATCAACCCTCAAAAATCAACTGCCTTCCTTTATGCCAACAGTGAGAGGAACGAGGCAATAATCAGGAAAGAATCTCCTTTCACAATAGCCTCAAAGAAAATAAAGTACCTAGGAATTAGCTTAACTAAGAATGTAAAGGACCTTTTGACGAAAACTTCAAAACCCTAAAAAAAGGAAATTAAAGCAGAGCTAAGGAAATGGAAAAACCTCCCATGCTCCTGGATTGGAAGAATCAACATTGTGAAAATGACAATCTTGCCAAGCGCTATCTACAAATTCAATGCAATACCCATCAACATACCAATGTCATTCTTTAAAGAAATAGAAGAGGCAATCCAAAATTTCATATGGAATAATAAAAGACCCCGTATAGCAAAAACACTTCTTAGCAGAAAGAACAGCGCTGGAGGAATTTCAATTCCAAACTTTAGACTCTATTACAGAGCTATAATCCTCAAAACAGCTTGGTACTGGCACAAGAACAGGCCTGAAGACCAATGGAATAGAACTGAGGACCCAGATATTAAGCCACAGACCTATGGCCACCTAATCTTTGACAAGGGAGCCAAAAAAATAGAATGAAGCAAGACAGCCTCTTCAACAAGTTGTGCTGGCAGAACTGGTTAAGCACCTGCAGAAAACTAAAGCTGGATCCTTCTTTGTCACCTTGCACTAGAATTAACTCAAAATGGATCAAAGACCTGGAGGTAAAAGCTGACACACTGAAAACTCTACAGGAAGGAATAGGAGATACACTAGGCCTCCTTGGCACAGGTCGAAACTTTCTTAATAAGGACCAAGAATCACAACAAATCAGAGAAAGGCTGGATAAGTGGGACTGCATTAAACTGCAGAGCTTTTGTATGGCAAAGGACATAGCTAGTAAACTAATCAGGAAGCCTACAGAGTGGGAGAAGATCTTCACCAACCAAACAACGGAAAAAGGCCTCATATCTAAAATATATCAACTCAAAAAATTGAATCACTCCAAAACTAACCTCCAAAGTAACAACCATCCCATTAAAAAATGGGCCAAAGACTTAAAGAGAGTCTTCTCTGAAGAAGAAACAAAAATGGCCTGTAGACACATGAAGAAATGCTCCACATCTCTGGTCATAAAAGAAATGCAAATCAAAACAACTCTAAGATTCCACCTACTCCAGCTAGAATGGCCAGGATCAGGACAACAAATGACAACAGATGCTGGAGGGGATGTGGCCAGGAGGGAGCACTACTACACTGCTGGTGGGAGTGCAAACTCGTTCAACCACTATGGAAAGCAGTGTGGCAGTGCCTCAAAAGGCTAAACATAGAACTCCCCTATGACCCAGCAATTCCACTACTTGGCATTTACCCAACCACCCAGAAACAAGGACATACTAAACCCACTAGCACAACCATGTTCATTGCAACACTATTCACCATAGCAAAGATATGGAACCAACCTAGATGTCCCTCAGTTGATGAGTGGATCAACAAGTTGTGGTATTTGTACACAATGGAATTCTATGCTGCTGTCAGAAAGAATGACATCGCCCCATTTGTTAGGAAATGGAAAGACTTAGAAAAAATCATATTAAGTGAAGTAAGCCAGACTCAAAGGAACTTAGGCTCAATGGTTTCCCTCATTCGTCATAATCAGTAGAAACCTTGGGCTCTACTAGTAGAGATTTGCAATAGAGCAAAATCTCGATACATAAGGACATATAATGTGAAGCTGATTAAAGGACCTCCAGGATACTAAAACAAAAGCCATATAATGAATGATTGTTGTCCTTAATGTATTATGTTGTCTCTCATCTCCTTTGCTGTCCCTTGTTATCTCATATTGGTATAGTATCTCACTTTGTTATCTAATATATTGAATTTATTTGTATTTGGATATTTGAAATTTGATAGGGAAGGGGGGAAAACCAAGACGGGTGGGAGGTTTGGGGGGGAGGGAAATGGGTACCAAGACATGTGAAAGGGTATCAATGTATATGAATTAACGCACCTTCTATCTGGCAAATATCATGTACCCTTTTACTAATTACAATAAAAAAAATTAAGCATAAAAAAAATTATACACTATGATCAAACTGGATTCATCACAGTGAGGCAAAGCTGGTTCAACATACGCAAATGAATTAATATAATTCAACACATCAACAGGAGCAAGGACAAAAATCACATGATTGTCTCAATAGATGCGAAAAAGGCATTTGACAAGATCCAACACCCCTTTATGTTAAAAGCTCTGGATAAACTAGGAATGCAGGGAACATTCCTCCATATAATAAAGGCTGTATATGACAAACCCATAGCTAGTATTATACTTAATGGCGAAAATCTAAAGCCATTCCCTCTAAAATCAGGAACGAGACAAGGATGCCCACTCTCTCCACTCCTCTTTAACATAGTACTAGAATTCCTAGCCAGTGCAATAAGGCAAGAAGCAAGCATAAAGGGGATCCAAGTAGGGAAAGAGGAAATAAAACTATCCCTCTTTGCAGATGACATGATTCTGTATTTAAAGAATCCTATAGACTCTACTCCCAAGCTCCTTGAGCTGATCCAAAGCTTTGGAAGAGTAGCAGGCTATAAAATCAACCCTCAAAAATCAACCGCCTTCCTTTATGCCAACAGTGAGAGGAACGAGGCAATAATCAGGAAAGAAACTCCTTTCACAATAGCCTCAAAGAAAATAAAGTACGTAGGTATTAGCTTAACTAAGAATGTAAAGGACCTGTTTGACGAAAACTTTAAAACCCTAAAAAAGGAAATTAAAGCAGAACTAAGGAAATGGAAAAAACTCCCATGCTCCTGGATTGGAAGAATCAACATTGTGAAAATGACAATCTTGCCAAGAGCTATCTACAAATTCAATGCAATACCCATCAACATACCAATGTCATTCTTTAAAGAAATAGAAGAGGCAATCCAAAATTTCATATGGAATAATAAAAGACCCCATATAGCAAAAATACTTCTTAGCAGAAAGAACAGCGCTGGAGGAATTTCAATTCCAAACTTTAGACTCTATTACAGAGCTATAATTCTCAAAACAGATTGGTACTGGCACAAGAACAGGCCTGAAGACCAATGGAATAGAACTGAGGACCCAGATATTAAACCACAGACCTATGGCCACCTAATCTTTGACAAGGGAGGGAAAAAAAATAGAATGGAAGAAAGACAGCCTCTTCAACAATTTGTGCTGGCAGAACTGGTTAAGCACCTGCAGAAAACTAAAGCTGGATCCTTCTTTGTCACCTTGCACTAGAATTAACTCAAAATGGATCAAAGACCTGGAGGTAAAAGCTGACACACTGAAAACTCTACAGGAAGGAATAGGAGATACACTAGGCCTCCTTGGCACAGGTCGAAACTTTCTTAATAAGGACCAAGAATCACAACAAATCAGAGAAAGGCTGGATAAGTGGGACTGCATTAAACTGCAGAGCTTTTGTATGGCAAAGGACATAGCTAGTAAACTAATCAGGAAGCCTACAGAGTGGGAGAAGATCTTCACCAACCAAACAACGGAAAAAGGCCTCATATCTAAAATATATCAACTCAAAAAATTGAATCACTCCAAAACTAACCTCCAAAGTAACAACCATCCCATTAAAAAATGGGCCAAAGACTTAAAGAGAGTCTTCTCTGAAGAAGAAACAAAAATGGCCTGTAGACACATGAAGAAATGCTCCACATCTCTGGTCATAAAAGAAATGCAAATCAAAACAACTCTAAGATTCCACCTACTCCAGCTAGAATGGCCAGGATCAGGACAACAAATGACAACAGATGCTGGAGGGGATGTGGCCAGGAGGGAGCACTACTACACTGCTGGTGGGAGTGCAAACTCGTTCAACCACTATGGAAAGCAGTGTGGCAGTGCCTCAAAAGGCTAAACATAGAACTCCCCTATGACCCAGCAATTCCACTACTTGGCATTTACCCAACCACCCAGAAACAAGGACATACTAAACCCACTAGCACAACCATGTTCATTGCAACACTATTCACCATAGCAAAGATATGGAACCAACCTAGATGTCCCTCAGTTGATGAGTGGATCAACAAGTTGTGGTATTTGTACACAATGGAATTCTATGCTGCTGTCAGAAAGAATGACATCGCCCCATTTGTTAGGAAATGGAAAGACTTAGAAAAAATCATATTAAGTGAAGTAAGCCAGACTCAAAGGAACTTAGGCTCAATGGTTTCCCTCATTCGTCATAATCAGTAGAAACCTTGGGCTCTACTAGTAGAGATTTGCAATAGAGCAAAATCTCGATACATAAGGACATATAATGTGAAGCTGATTAAAGGACCTCCAGGATACTAAAACAAAAGCCATATAATGAATGATTGTTGTCCTTAATGTATTATGTTGTCTCTCATCTCCTTTGCTGTCCCTTGTTATCTCATATTGGTATAGTATCTCACTTTGTTATCTAATATATTGAATTTATTTGTATTTGGATATTTGAAATTTGATAGGGAAGGGGGGAAAACCAAGACGGGTGGGAGGTTTGGGGGGGAGGGAAATGGGTACCAAGACATGTGAAAGGGTATCAATGTATATGAATTAACGCACCTTCTATCTGGCAAATATCATGTACCCTTTTACTAATTACAATAAAAAAAATTAAGCATAAAAAAAATTATACACTATGATCAAACTGGATTCATCACAGTGAGGCAAAGCTGGTTCAACATACGCAAATGAATTAATATAATTCAACACATCAACAGGAGCAAGGACAAAAATCACATGATTGTCTCAATAGATGCGAAAAAGGCATTTGACAAGATCCAACACCCCTTTATGTTAAAAGCTCTGGATAAACTAGGAATGCAGGGAACATTCCTCCATATAATAAAGGCTGTATATGACAAACCCATAGCTAGTATTATACTTAATGGCGAAAATCTAAAGCCATTCCCTCTAAAATCAGGAACGAGACAAGGATGCCCACTCTCTCCACTCCTCTTTAACATAGTACTAGAATTCCTAGCCAGTGCAATAAGGCAAGAAGCAAGCATAAAGGGGATCCAAGTAGGGAAAGAGGAAATAAAACTATCCCTCTTTGCAGATGACATGATTCTGTATTTAAAGAATCCTATAGACTCTACTCCCAAGCTCCTTGAGCTGATCCAAAGCTTTGGAAGAGTAGCAGGCTATAAAATCAACCCTCAAAAATCAACCGCCTTCCTTTATGCCAACAGTGAGAGGAACGAGGCAATAATCAGGAAAGAAACTCCTTTCACAATAGCCTCAAAGAAAATAAAGTACGTAGGTATTAGCTTAACTAAGAATGTAAAGGACCTGTTTGACGAAAACTTTAAAACCCTAAAAAAGGAAATTAAAGCAGAACTAAGGAAATGGAAAAAACTCCCATGCTCCTGGATTGGAAGAATCAACATTGTGAAAATGACAATCTTGCCAAGAGCTATCTACAAATTCAATACAATACCCATCAACATACCAATGTCATTCTTTAAAGAAATAGAAGAGGCAATCCAAAATTTCATATGGAATAATAAAAGACCCCATATAGCAAAAATACTTCTTAGCAGAAAGAACAGCGCTGGAGGAATTTCAATTCCAAACTTTAGACTCTATTACAGAGCTATAATTCTCAAAACAGATTGGTACTGGCACAAGAACAGGCCTGAAGACCAATGGAATAGAACTGAGGACCCAGATATTAAACCACAGACCTATGGCCACCTAATCTTTGACAAGGGAGGGAAAAAAAATAGAATGGAAGAAAGACAGCCTCTTCAACAATTTGTGCTGGCAGAACTGGTTAAGCACCTGCAGAAAACTAAAGCTGGATCCTTCTTTGTCACTTTGGACTAGAATTAACTCAAAATGGATCAAAGACCTGGAGGTAAAAGCTGACACACTGAAAACTCTACAGGAAGGAATAGGAGATACACTAGGCCTCCTTGGCACAGGTCGAAACTTTCTTAATAAGGACCAAGAATCACAACAAATCAGAGAAAGGCTGGATAAGTGGGACTGCATTAAACTGCAGAGCTTTTGTATGGCAAAGGACATAGCTAGTAAACTAATCAGGAAGCCTACAGAGTGGGAGAAGATCTTCACCAACCAAACAACGGAAAAAGGCCTCATATCTAAAATATATCAACTCAAAAAATTGAATCACTCCAAAACTAACCTCCAAAGTAACAACCATCCCATTAAAAAATGGGCCAAAGACTTAAAGAGAGTCTTCTCTGAAGAAGAAACAAAAATGGCCTGTAGACACATGAAGAAATGCTCCACATCTCTGGTCATAAAAGAAATGCAAATCAAAACAACTCTAAGATTCCACCTACTCCAGCTAGAATGGCCAGGATCAGGACAACAAATGACAACAGATGCTGGAGGGGATGTGGCCAGGAGGGAGCACTACTACACTGCTGGTGGGAGTGCAAACTCGTTCAACCACTATGGAAAGCAGTGTGGCAGTGCCTCAAAAGGCTAAACATAGAACTCCCCTATGACCCAGCAATTCCACTACTTGGCATTTACCCAACCACCCAGAAACAAGGACATACTAAACCCACTAGCACAACCATGTTCATTGCAACACTATTCACCATAGCAAAGATATGGAACCAACCTAGATGTCCCTCAGTTGATGAGTGGATCAACAAGTTGTGGTATTTGTACACAATGGAATTCTATGCTGCTGTCAGAAAGAATGACATCGCCCCATTTGTTAGAAAATGGAAAGACTTAGAAAAAATCATATTAAGTGAAGTAAGCCAGACTCAAAGGAACTTAGGCTCAATGGTTTCCCCCATTCGTCATAATCAGTAGAAACCTTGGGCTCTACTAGCAGAGATTTGCAATAGAGCAAAATCTCGATACATAGGGACATATAATGTGAAGCTAATTAAAAGGACCTCCAGGATAGTGAAACAAAAGCCATATAATGAATGATTGTTGTCCTTAATGTATTATGTTGTCTCTCATCTCCTTTGCTGTCCCTTGGTTATCTCATATTGGTATAGTATCTCACTTTGTTATCTGATTTATTGAATTTATTTGTATTTGGATATTTGAAATTTGATAGGGAAGGGGGGAAAACCAAGACGGGTGGGGAGTGTGGGGGGGTAGGGCTACGGGTACGAAGACATGTGAAAGGGTATCAATGTATGTGAATTAATGCACCTTCTATCTGGCAGATATCATATAACCCTTTTACTAATTACAATAAAAAAATTTAAACTTGAAAAAAAAAGAATAAATGACCACGTTTACACAGAACAAATCTTAGCAGATAGAGCAATGTCGGTGGAAGGACAGGCTCCGATGTAATGGATCAAAGACCACGATGAAAGAAAAGCAGGGACACTGAAGTTGCATGAGGAAGTATAAAATACCATGCTTACACAAAAAAAGTTCTTAGCAGATTGAACAAGGCCGAGGGAAGTTCAATGCAGAAATCCAGTATCTATTACACTGGATGAAATCCTCCAAGAAGTAAAACCAGATACACTGAAGTTGCTTGTGGTAGAATAAATGACTACGTTTACACAGAACAAATCTTAGTAGATAGAGCAATGTCAGTTGTTAGTTCAGTCTCTGTTGTGCTGGATGAAGCACCACGCTGAAATAAAAGCAGATACACTTAAGTTGCAGGAGGAAGAATGAAATACCCCGCTTAGATAAAAGAAGATCATAGCAGATAGAACAATACTGTAGGAATTTCAAGGCAAAATCCAGTACCCATTACACTAGATGAAATAATCTAAGACATAAAAGCAGATACATTGAAGTTGCATGTGGAAGAAAATGACCACGTTTAGACAGAACAAATCTCAGCAGTTAGAGCAGTGTCGGAAGTAGTACAGTCTCCGTTGTACTGGATGAGGCACCACAATGAAATAAATATAGATACACTGAAGTTGCAGGAGGAAGAAAAAATACCTCGCTTCGACAAAACCGTTCTTAGCTGTTAGAACAAGGCCGAGGGAAGTTCAAAGCAAAAATTCAGTATCCATTACACTGGATGAAATCCCCCATGAAGTAAAAGGAGATACATTGAAGTTACATGTGGAAGAATAAATGACCACGTTTAGAAAGAACCTATCATAGCTGTTAGAGCAATGTCGGGGGAAGTTCAGTCTCAGTTGCACTGGATAAAGCACCACGATGAAACACAAGCAGGTACACTAAAATACCGCCCTTAGCCAAAAAGGACTTAGCAGATAGAACAAGGCCGAGGGAATTTCAACGCAAAAATCCAGTATCCATTACACTGCATGAAAACCTCCAACAAGTAAAAGCAGATACATTGAGTTGTATGTGGAAGGGTAATTGACCACGTTTAGAAACAACCCATTGTAGCAGTTAGAGTAATGTCAGTGGAAGTACAGTCTTCGTTATACTGTATCAAGGACTATGATGAAAGAAAAGCAGGTACACAAAAATTGTATGATGAAATTTATAATATCCCGATTAGAAAAAAAGATCATAGCAGATAGCACAATGCGGTAGGAATTTCAAAGCAAAATCCAGTACCCATTACACAGGAAGAAATATTGCAAAAAGTAAAAGCAGATACATTGAAGGTGCTTGTCGAAGAATAATTGATCACGTTTGCACAGAACATATCTTAGCAGAGAGCGCAATAAAAGTGGATGGTAAGTCTCTGTTGTACTGGATTAAAGACCACGATGAAAGAAAAGCAGGTACACTAAAGTTGCATGAGGAAAATTTAAATAGATTAAAAGATTTTAGCAGATAGAACAAGGACGAGGGAAGTTCAACGCGAACATCCAGTATCCATTACACTGGATGAAATCCTCCAAGAAGTAAAAACAGATACTTTGAAGTTGCATGTAGAAGAATAAATGACCACGTTTAGAAAATAAAGTACCTAGGAATTAGCTTAACTAAGAATGTAAAGGACCTTTTTGATGAAAACTTTAAAACCCTAAAAAAGGAAATTAAAGCAGATCTAAGGAAATGGAAAAACCTCCCATGCTCCTGGATTGGAAGAATCAACATTGTGAAAATGACAATCTTGCCAAGAGCTATCTACAAATTCAATGCAATACCCATCAATATCCCAATGGCATTCTTTAAAGAAATAGAAGAGGCAATCCAAAATTTCATATGGAATAATAAAAGACCCCGTATAGCAAAAACACTTCTTAGCAAAAAGAACAGTGCTGGAGGAATTTCAATTCCAAACTTTAGACTCTATTACAGAGCTATAATTCTCAAAACAGATTGGTACTGGCACAAGAACAGGCCTGAAGACCAATGGAATAGAACTGAGGACCCAGATATTAAACCACAGACCTATGGCCACCTAATCTTTGACAAGGGAGCCAAAAAAAATAGAATGGAAGAAAGACAGCCTCTTCAACAAGTTGTGTTGGCAGAACTGATTAAGCACCTGCAGAAAACTAAAGTTGGATCCTTCTTTGTCACCTTGCACTAGAATTAACTCCAGGATATTGAAACAAAAGCCATATAACGAATGATTGTTGTCCTTAATGTACTATGTTATCTCTCATCTCCTTTGCTGTCCCTTGGGTATCTCATATTGTTACAGTATCTCACTTTGTTATCTGATATATTGAATTTATTTGTATTTGGTTGTTTGAAATCTGATAGGGAAGGGGGGAAAACCAAGACAGGTGGGGGGGTGGGGGAAGGGTAATGGGTACCAAGACATGTGAAAGGGTATCAGTGTATGGAATTAATGCACCTTCTATCTGGCAATTATCATGTAACCCTTTTATTAATTACAATAAAAAAAGAAAAGCAGGTACCCTAAAGTTGCATGAGGAAATTTAAACTTTCCTCCTCAGACCACAGTGGAGTCAGACTAATTCTGAACAATGCAGTCAAAGTCAAAAAGCATTCAATCACATGGAATCTGAACAACACACTTCTGAATAACCCCTGGGTAACAGATCAGATCAGAAATGAAATAAAAAAAACTTCCTTGAACGTAATGACAATCAAGAAACATCACAAAGGAACTTATGGTACACGGCAAAGGCTGTTCTAAGAGGCAAATTTATCGCACTACGAGCGCATATTAAAAAGACAGAAGAAGAGCATGTACATAACCTTATAAAAAACTGAAACACCTAGAGGAGCAAGAAAAAGTTAATTCTGAAACAGCTAGAAGGACAGAAATAATAAAAAATAAAATCAGAAATTTCAGAGATTGAAATAAGATCTATTATACAAAAAATTGATATATCAATAAGTTGGTTCTTTGAAAGAGTCAACAAAATTGACAGACCCTTGGCAAGATTAATCAAAAAAAGGAAAGGGGAGACTCAAATAAACAAGATTAAAGACCCCACGGGAACAATCACAACTGATTCCAAAGAAATCCAGTCCATAATGAATAGGTACTACCAGGGCCTACATTCAAAGAAACAAGAAAATCTAGTGGAAATGTGCCGGGGCCTACCGGCAGCAAATTGGGGTTCCTGAAATAGGGGGCAGGGACTGGAAAAATTAGAAGAGAGACAAACACATCGGGTCCGGGAGGTCTGCAGCCCAGGGAAAAACTGCAGCGCCTCGTTTATTCTTAACTCAAAGTTTATATCCTTTCTTGAGACCAGGGCACTGCCAGGTGTTACATCCAGATGGTTAATCAGGGAACTGTTGGGGGTTACATTCATATGGTAAGTCTCAGGACTTACAGGAGAAGGCCAAAAAACAATAAGACAATCAAGCAATTATCTGATGCAAATCAAAGTACAGTTTGATTCCACTCTTGCTCCCGACATATCCCCCATCTTTATTTTAAAAGAAACACAAGTGCAATTTCTATTCTTTCCACTACCTCTAATAACTCTAATTATCCTGTCTCACTTTCCAAAAATGACTGGTCCCTTCATCTAAAGGAGATTGATGGGCGGAGATTCAGCTTCTGTGACTTCTTCAAGCTGACTCAGGGGCGTTGTCTCTGTGCTTGACCAGGGACCTTAAGAAGCCTAGCCTGTTTTATCAGGGATTGCAAGGATTAGATATCAGGAATAATAATTTGCTCCAAACTGGAGATCATATTTAACATTTAACAACTGCACAAACCATCTTTGGCTACAATAGTGTAGCTTACATAGCACCCATTTGCAAAGGCCTTTTCTTGATTGTCTGGGGAACTAAATTTCTGCAACCTTAGCAATGCTTCAGTTGTCAGATCTAAACAGATTAATAGAGACGCAAGCCTCAGATCCACAAACTTTTCCTGAATTTGTGGCTGGTGCCAAAAATAAATAAATAAATAAATAAAAATTTCGCTCAATTAGGACTTTAAACTACCCACTATCACAGAAGATTGACAAGTTCCTGCCCAGTTATGAAAGGCACGGGCATTAGTAAGGCATGCTTACAAACTATTCTATGACCTCCCGGCTCTGATTAATTTGATTGGCCAAGCACAAGTGACTAAGATCTGACACCATCTCTGCCATCCAAGCAGAGGCTTTCTGCATCGTGTCCCAGTAGTGTTTCTCCACACAGGGATAAATGTCCCATTGGCATTTCACTTGCTTAGTTGCTGGACTTGAACTCAGGGCCTGGGCACTGTCCCTCAGCTCTCCAGCTCAAGGCTAGCACCCTGCCACTTTTGAGTCCCAAACTCAGGGCCTGAGTGCCGCACCTCAGCTCTGCAGCGCAAGGCTTGCACTCTGCCACTGTGAGTCCTGAGCTTGGTGCTTGAGTGCTGTCCCCCAGCTTGTAGTTCAGAGCTAGCACTCTGCGGCTTCGAGCTCCAAAGCAACTCTGTCCCAGCATTCTGCTGGCAGATTAGACACCACAGTCTCACAGGGACTTTGCTTTGCCCAGGCAGGCTCAAAGCTGCGGCTTTCAGATCAAAGAGTCCTACAAAAGGCCACGTTACTCCAATTAAAGCAACAAGGTGGTCAACACAGAAATAGTCTCTAAGCATGAGCTTACCTAGAACCTGGTAAAAGCCAAAGTTACATCTGAATAAGGATTGCTGTCCTTCTCCATGGGCTAGCTGGAAGTTGCTATAAGGTAACTTACAAGAGCAAGCTGAAATAGCAATAGCAATTAAGCAATTACTTTGGTAGTCCTAATTTTCCTCTTTTCTCTTTCTTTAAACATTTAAGACAACTTCACTTTCAAATATTGTTTAGAAACCCATTTCCAATGTTCTTAATAACTTTTACTGATACTGGCTTAAACAATTAACACCTTAGCCTTTATTTGCAATTGAAAAACCTTTAAGGGCACAAAGAACTCCTTCTGCCCTCAGGCCCCCTAGGGCCCAAGGCACTCCTCTTGCCTTTTAGAAAAAAGGGCTCTTTTGCAGTTTAGATTACTGTCTAGAACTCCAACAACAGTTTAAACTCAAATAACAGTTTTTCCCTAATTCAAGAACTATAGACATCAGTGTACCAAAAGTCTAAGTCTGGACTTAGTTTCCTCTCCTTTTTTAAATACACCCAATAGCATGGAGATAAACCTTTAAACATTCCTTTAAAATACTAATCACATTATCCACATTTTTCCATCAGATTTCTAGTGTCAGTTTGCAAGAAAGGACAGGCAAAGTTTCTGATGTTAATGAACAATTTTACATTTAAATCTCTAATACATGTTTCCAAACTTTAACTTAAAGTAATAAATCCCAAATTCCCTAACACCTCTGTGCTGAACAGGATACAATGTTTACAATGTAAACAGCTGTATGCCCTGCAATAAAATGCAGATTTCAGGATCTAGAAAAATATTTACCAGTTTTTCTTTAAGACAACACAATAATTCTTTGAGACATTGTAAAACATTCAAACCTAATAATTTTTTTTGAAGTTCAGACTTAGATTTACCCAATTCCCTTTGTGTTTCAAATGAGCTCAACCATTGTTTTATACAGCATGCTGACAATTTAACCTTGAACATGTTCACTCACACCCATTCGCACACACATTCATACTCAAAGATCTTAAAGCGCGCAAAATTAATATCGGCCGTTCATTTTCTGGAAAATTTTAGTATCATGAAGGTTTTTTGCTAATCTTATTCTTGTGGGTGACAACCAAGTTTTAAAACAAAGCCCTTTTTAACAAAGCGACTAGCTAAAATTAAAGACTGAAGTTTGTGTCCTGCCACCAACTGTCTCTAGACTGTCACTTCAGCAGGTTGTAGGAAAAAGGAAACTAGACGAAGACTGCAGCTGCTTTGTCTGGCCTCTGCTCACCTCAGCTGCAGCCAATTGGGAGGGGCCATACCAGGCCCGAGTGGAGCGAAAAACTTTTTACTTCCCAGAAATATTCAAAAAGATAACAAGGATGTGCTTGTGTACACGCAGAAAAACCATAAGGATCCATATTTAGAACTGGTACCAATTTTAAAGACAAAACTGGACAAAACAAAACAAAATACCCAAGGAGAACTAACTAACACGAACAAGACAGAGAAGCAGAGACTTTTAAACAGAATCAGACATTGACATATAACAAGAAATTTGGACTCAATCAGATACACTTAACATAAAAAACATGAGCTCAAATGAATGTTTTCACCAAACAGTTATTTTTAGATTTAGACATGTCTTGCTGGTGGGACTCTCAGGTGTGCCTTGTTATCGACAAGAAACTCAGAAGGGGAGGGGGGGTCAGGCGTCCCTTGACCACCCAGGCCTCTGTTTTAGGCCCACAGTGCACCTTTTCAAACAAACAAACAAAAATAAAATAAAATAAAATAAAACACAGACATACAGGGGGTCGGCCGACATCTACTTACCTCTGGAGGCCTTTGCTTTTCACCTGGGCATCTTTTACAAAAAAAGGTTATTAAGAAGAGGGATGGTAAAGACAAAATAATGTCACATATTAAATTGTGTAGAGTCAATGAATATGTTAAAAGGTCCCTACATAATAGTAAAAGGAGGAGAAACATAGCTCATATGAACGTGTGGAACAAGTGGATCAGTAGCAGTCCCAATTGACATGCACAAATAACTCAGGTCCTTCCCACATCGCAGGATGCACCACTGGAGGGTTGGGGGTGTAGGCCCAGTGAGT
Source organism: Megascapheus bottae (assembly GCF_031878675.1). Classification (NCBI taxonomy): domain Eukaryota; kingdom Metazoa; phylum Chordata; class Mammalia; order Rodentia; family Geomyidae; genus Megascapheus; species Megascapheus bottae. The sequence goes on from NC_143513.1 coordinate 725,944, forward strand.
CGCTGCTTGGATGGCCACTGTCACTCTCCACGATCCGAACGCAGCGTTCAGGCAGCCAGCGGGCATCATTTTCTCCTTGTGAAAAAACACATACATGCCCTCGACCCCAGGTTAGAACAGGATTGGGTCCATGCCAAGCACCAGTTAGGGGATCCTTCCACTTTACTAAGGCAAAAGCACGCTGCTCTCTTTTTTCCCAGAATCGCTGAGCAGCAGATAAATTATTTGAATCCAAATTCAAAAAATTTAACACAAATAAAGCATGATTAAGTATATTCACAGAGGTAGAGGGATACGACTCTCCTTTCTGTATTTTAGCAATTTGATGTTTTAATAATCCATTAGCTCTCTCGACGATGCCTTGACCTTGAGGATTGTAAGGAATGCCTGTAATATGAGTGATATTATAGGAATGGCAGAAGGATTGAACTGCTCGGCCTGCATAGCCAGGGCCATTATCTGTTTTTATTTGCGAGGGAATCCCCATCACAGCAAAGCATCGAATGCAGTGAGAAATACAATGTTTAGTGGCTTCCCCAGCAAGGGGGGTGGCCAAGATAAAATTAGAATAAGTATCTACAGTAACATGAACATATTTTAATCGGCCAAATGATGGAACATGCGTGACATCCATCTGCCAAATGTGATTAAAAAGCAGTCCTCGTGGATTTATACCTAAATGGGGGGCTGGTGAAAAAGGGACACAGTTGGAGCAAGTCTTAACTATTTGTCGTGCTGCTTCTCTACATAATTTAAACTGTCGGCGCAAGGCTCGACTGTTTTGATGGTGGATGGCATGTGACTGCTTAGCAAGTTCAACCTGAGTTAAGTAAACTCTGGAGTCAGTAACCGCATTGCCCTCACTTAAAGGGCCAGGAAGATTAGTGTGAGCTCGAACAAAGCCAAAAAAACAGGGGTGGTTGCGAGAACAAAGCAAAGTTTGTACTTGGCGAAATTGGGTCTGGATATTGGAGTTAGTAGTTCCAATAAAGGGAACAGTTTCTATGACTTGAAGAGCACGAATTACATATTGACTGTCTGAGTATAAGTTAAAGGGCTCGTCTTGTAACAGGACGAGTGCTTGTAAAACAGCCTCCAATTCCACCTCTTGGGCGGAGGAAAAACCTGTAACCCAAGATTGAGTTTTCCCATTAATGGTCAAAGCAGCCGTTCCATTTAAGGATCCATCTGTAAATACCAAAGCGGCAGAAGTTAAAGGCGAGGCCTGTACTATGGAAGGAAATAGAAACGTATGACATGCAGCAAATTGGAGAAGTTTGTTAGACGGGTAGTGATGCAAAATTTTTCCCGTATAATTGGCCCAAGCAATGGCCCAAGGATCGCAATGGGCGAATAGCCAATCTTGTTGTTGTAAATTATATGGGACACAGATAAAATGAGGTTCCTGACCTAAATATTTACGGGAATCCACTCGGCACATATGTATCAGATTAGCTACCAATTCGTAGTAGGGGGTCAGCACTTTGCCGGGTGTTGATGGTAGATAAAGCCATAAAAGTGGGCCATCCTGCCACAATACAGCAGTTGGGGAGTGAGAAGTAGCTAAAATGTAAACTCCCCATGGTTTAGAATAGTCACAATAGTTCACTTGTTGCTGGGAAATTGCCTTTTCTACAATTTGGATGGCCCTCATGGCGTCAGGATTTAATTCGCATAAGGATGTAGGGTTGGTATCTCCTTTTAAGAGATCAAAGAGGGGTTTTAACTCTCCTGTGGAGAGCTTTAGATAAGGCCGAAGCCAATTTATATCTCCTAAGAATTGCTGAAAATCATGAAGAGTTCTGAAGTGTGAAGTTTTTAATTGTATTTTTTGGCTTTTAAAATAGTGTGGGCCTAATATATGGCCTAGATATGTAAAAGGGGGGTGTTCCTGAACCTTTTCAGCTGCTATTATAAGGCCAAACAGGCTCAGATCTTGCTTTAGTTGTCCAAAGGCTTGTCGTACGACGATAGGGTCAGAACAAGCCAACAAGATGTCATACATATAATGAACAATATAAACAGAAGAAAATTTTTCACGAGTGGAAGAAATGGCTCTAGCTACAAAACTTTGACATAAAGTTGGGCTATTTGCCATGCCCTGTGGAAGCACAAGCCAATGATATCGCTTCATGGGTTCTTTAAAATTAACAGAGGGGACGCTGAAGGCAAAGCGCTTACAATCTTGAGGCGCCAGGGGTATAGTATAGAAACAATCCTTCAAATCTATAATAATCTTATAAGTATCCTTTGGGATTGCCATGGGTGAAGGCAAGCCAGGCTGTAGGGCCCCCATCAGTTCCATTGACGCGTTCACTTTTCTCAAATCCTGTAACAGCCTCCATTTACCTGACTTTTTCTTTATAACAAAAATTGGAGAATTCCATGGAGAGTTAGAAGGGGCCACATGTCCCAAGTCCAGCTGTTCCTGTACCAGCTGCTGTACTGCAATGATCTTTTCTAGTGAAAGAGGCCACTGTTCGACCCATACCGGTTCTTCAGAGAGCCAATTTATGGGATCAGCATGAGGGGGAGGACAGACGACAGCTCCTGTTAAGGAATATCCTAATCCTTGTCTCGTAGGGTGAGACTGGGGTTGGAGTGGCTCTAGCTCCCCCTGTGCTGCTCGGCCTAGTCCCCTAAAGGGGAGGAGGCCTTGATCAAGGTAACTGCTTAGTGACCGCAGCACTAGGAATAAACATATACACTCCCATTTTTTCCATGATATCACGACCCCATAAATTAATTGGCAGATGATCCAGGACAAATGGCTGAAAATGACCAGAGTGCCCCTCCTCATCTCTCCAAACAAGGATCGCACTGCTCTGCTGTGGGTCAGTTGCTTGCCCAACCCCCTGTAGGGAAGTCATAGAGGTTGTCAGGGGCCATTGGGCTGGCCAGTGTTTTTTAGATATCACAGACACATCTGCTCCAGTGTCTAATATTCCTTTAAAGGGCTTTTCTTGTATAAATATAGTCATCTCAGGCCTCTCTTGTTTTATGCTTTGTACCCAATAGATATCAGAAGATCTAAATCCTCTGTCCACATGGGGAATTAGCAGTCTCCCCGGGAGGTCAAGGCACAAGTATTAGTTGTGCTAATTTTTGACCGGCTGGGATGGATACCACGTGTTTCGGGGCAGAGGCCATAACTTTGATTTCTCCAGTAAAATCCTGGTCAATTTTGCCAGGTGTAATCTGTATCCCTTTAAGGGCTGAGCTACTTCGCCCTAACAGCAATCCAGCCACTCCCGGGGGAAGGGGGCCGAAGACCCCCGTGGGGAGAGCTTGTGTCCCCATCTCTGGGGTCAATACTGAGCAGGTGGAGGAACAGAGGTCCAATCCTGCACTGCCTGGGGTGGCACGGAGGAGGCTGGAGACTGATCTTGGGGGGTTGTTAGAAGATGCACTTGTGGCCGAGAAGAGGGAGGGACTGCCCCATGGTTTTGCGGGGCCAGGGGCTGGCCCCTTCTCCAGTTTCCCGAAAACGGGCGGCCATTGCGGTTTGTTGCTGACTTGCAATCTTTAGCCCAGTGCTTCCCTTTACCACAGCGTGGACATGTGCCAGGTAATTTTTCTCTCTTTAACCTGGCCTGGCGTGGGCATTGCGTCATCCAATGTCCTATTTGTCCACAAGAAAAGCAACGCCCTGGGGGTCTAGCATCCTGAGAATGCCGCTGACCTCTATATTTTAGAAACTCAGTAGCAGTCTTTCCTTGAGGAGCGGCAGCTAAAGTAAGGCCTTGTACATGGGAGGGTCCAATATCAGCACACAGTGAAATAAAGTCCATGATTCCTCCCTTATTCCTATGGGGTCTGATAGCCGCCTGACAGGCGGCGTTGGCATTTTCATAGGCTATGTGTCTAACTATAATCCTCCTTGCATTCTCATCTTGTACTAGGCGGTCTGCAGTGTCCATTAATCGAGACAAAAATTCTAGATAAGTTTCATTCGGTCCCTGTTTAACTTCTACTAGATTTTTTGTACGATTGGAATTGTGTAACCTTTTCCAAGCCTCTCTCGCTGCAGCATTTATTTGTAAATAGCCCTCCTTTGCATAACCCAATTGATCTTCGGTGTTTTTATAGGTTCCCTCTCCTAACAACTGATCAACAGTGTAAGGCAGGTTCTTAGACCCATTTGTTTCAATTTTAGCCCGACACTGTGCAGTGAACTCTGTCTCCCATAATAAGTACTCTCCTGCACTAAGGCATGCTCTGGCAAGCCGCTTCCAGTCATTTGGGCATGCAATACCAGCACATGCGGCCTCCAATATTACTTGAGTAAAAGGGGCAGTTGGCCCATATTGGGAGCAGGCACTCTTTAAATCCTGTAATAGTTTAACAGGAACAGGTTGATGGTATACTTGTTCATCATGATCAACTAAACCAGGGAAGCATCGAGGCCCTGAAATATCTTCCATCTCTCTAGCAGCCTGAGTCAGGTTTAATTGCGATGCACTGTGCCTGGTTGTGGTGCCTGTTAAAAGGGACTTGTTGCTAGGACCTTTAGGCTTGCCTAAAGGTTGAAAAAGGGATTGAGGCCGTAAGGCTGCAGCCGGTGGCGGTGGGTGTGAGGGGTAAGGTTTAGAATCAGACATCATAGTGGCCTGAGGGTCATCTTTCTTTCCTACTTCTGGGGTGGCTCTCTGCTCCATCCCCATTTTCGATAGAAAATGTAGCATTTCTTCTAACTTCTTCTCTATCGTAGCCACCCAGCCCTCCATTGACTCATCATAACTTTCCTCCTTGATATTCAAACCTGAATTCTGATACTCAATATCTACTGGTTGTTGTTCCCTTTTCAAGATCTCACTTAGACTCTCTTGGGCTGCTGCATATGGCTCAGCCTCAGGTTTTTCAGAAGGGTCCTTTAACTCATAAATTTCCCTTAATTCAAGATTAAGTTCAGCATTCTCATGTTGAGGATCTATGCATTCATTTACTAGATTCCATACATCAGTAGCCTCTACTGGGGTCTTTTCGTGGCCATATACATTATAATATTCTTGAATTCTTTTTCCTATCTGCTGCCAGGTTTTTTGGAATTTCTCCTCTAAAAACCTCGGGCATGCCTCCTCGACAAACTGTAGGAAGCTCTGAAGCACCCCTTTTTCCACCCACGTTCCGTGGGCTTCAAGTAGGTCTGTTAAGGTCGGTACAAATGACCTATGGCTATTAACTTGACCCATAATTTTTACTCCTGACTATACACTCTCTTAAGATCCTCTCTTAATAGTCCTACGATGTGTTACTCAACACAGCGGGGTCCTCCACCGTCGTCCCAGATTTTCAGGGTCCCTGTTCAGGCACCAGATGCCGGGGCCTACCGGCAGCAAATTGGGGTTCCTGAAATAGGGGGCAGGGACTGGAAAAATTAGAAGAGAGACAAACACATCGGGTCCGGGAGGTCTGCAGCCCAGGGAAAAACTGCAGCGCCTCGTTTATTCTTAACTCAAAGTTTATATCCCTTCTTGAGACCAGGGCACTGCCAGGTGTTACATCCAGATGGTTAATCAGGGAACTGTTGGGGGTTACATTCATATGGTAAGTCTCAGATCAATTGAACAGGAGAAGGCCAAAAAACAATAAGACAATCAAGCAATTATCTGATGCAAATCAAAGTACAGTTTGATTCCACTCTTGCTCCCGACAGAAATGGATGATTTCTTAAATAAATATAGGCTACCCACACTGAACAATGATGAGGTAAACAAACTGAACAGACCAATTTCTTACAACGAAATTGTGGAAGCAATCAGGGAAATGCCAACCAAAAAAAGCCCAGGTCCAGATGGTTTCACTGCGGAATTCTACAAGACATTTAAAGATGAAATAACACCTATACCCTTGAAACTCTTCTGAGAAATAGAAACAGAAGGAGCAATACCAAACTCATTTTATGAAGCTAATATTACTCTCATCCCCAAACCAGGGAAAGACCCAACAAAAAAAGAAAACTACAGACCTATCTCTCTAATGAATACAGATGCAAAACTCCTCAATAAAATATTAGCCAACAGAATCCAGAAACAAATTTTAAAAAATCATACACTATGATGAAGTGGGCTTCATCCCACAAATGCAAGGCTGGTTTAACATTCGCAAATCAATCAATGTAATACAGCATACCAATAGAGCTAAGGATAAGAATCATATGATAATTTCTCTGGACGCGAAGAAGGCATTTGACAAAATGCAACATCCATTCATGTTGAAAGCACTAGAAAAAATAGGAATAGTGAAAAATAGTGAAAGCCATACATGAAAAACCTACAGCCAGTTTTATACTAAATGGTGAAAGACTGGAACCATTCACCTTAAAATCAGGAACTAGACAGGGATGCCCACGCTCTCCACTTCTCTTCAATATAGTGCTGGAACCCTTAGCCAGAGCAATAAGGCAAGAAAAGGACATCAAAGGGATCCACATAGGGAAAGAAGAAATTAAACTATCCTTATTTGCAGACGACATGATCCTCTACTTGAGTGACCCAACAAACTCCACTCCCAAACTACTAGAATTAATAAACCATTTTAGCAAAGTGGCAGGATACAAAATCAACCTTCAGAAGTCAGTAGCCTTCTTGTACACCAACAATACACAAACAGAAGGCCAAATCAAGAAAATGATCCCATTCGCAATAGCCCCCCAAAAGAATAAAATACTTAGGAATATACTTAACCAAAGAAGTAAAGGAATTATTCAATGAAAATTATAAAAGCCCAATGAAAGAAATTAAAGAGGACATTAGAAATGGAAAGACATCCCATGCTCATGGCTAGGGAGAATAAACATAGTGAAAATGGCTATACTGCCAAAACTGATATACAAATTCAATGCAATCCCCATTAAAATCCCAAAGACATTCTTTATGGAAATTGAAGATATAATCCAAAGATTCATATGGAACAAGAAAAGACCTAGAATAGCCAAAACAATTCTAGGCAAAAAGAGCAATGCTGGTGGTATTACAATACCAGACTTCAAACTCTACTATAGAGCCATAGTAACAAAAACTGGTTGGTACTGGCACAAAAACAGACCAGAAGATCACTGGAACAGAATAGAAGATCCAGAAATAGAACAATATACCTATAGTCAACTAGTATTTGACAAAAGAGCCAAAGATATACAATGGAACAAACACAGTCTATTCAATTATTGGTGCTGGCAAAACTGGGCAGCCACATGCAGAAAACTAAAAATCGACCCTAGCCTTTCGCCATGCACAAGCATTAACTCAAAGTGAATCAAAGACCTCAACGTCAGACCGGAAACCGTGAAACTGCTACATGACAATGTAGGAGAGACACTGGAACTCATAGGCACAGGCAACAGATTCCTGAACAGAATCCCAGGGTCACAACAGATCGGAGAGAGACTCGATAAATGGGACTACCTAAAAATAAAAAGTTTCTGTACAGATAAAAACATAGTTACAAAAGTAGAGAGATAGCCAACCAACTGGGAAAAGATATTCACCAACAATATATCTGACAAATGCTTGATATCCAGTATCTACAGGGAACTCAAGAAACTAATCTCCCGAAAACCCAACAAACCATTCACTAAATGGGCAAGGGAACTAAAGAGAGACCTATCAGAAGAAGAGATTAAAATGGCAGAAAAGCATATGAGAAAATGTTCATCATCTGTGGTCCTAAAGGAAATGCAAATAAAAACAACCCTAAGATACCACCTTACCCCAACAAGAATGGCCAAGATTTTGAACTCACACAATGACAGTTGCTGGCAGGGTTGTGGAGAAAAAGGAACCCTACTACACTGCTGGTGGGATTGTAAACTAGTTCAGCCACTCTGGAAAGCAGTGTGGAGGTTCCTTAAAGAACTGAAAATAGACCTTCCCTATGATCCCGCCATACCACTTCTGGGCATCTATCTTGAACAGCATGACCCAGGATATTATAAAGACACCTGCTCAGCTATGTTCATCTCTCCACTATTCACAATAGCCAGGCGATGGAAACAATCCAGATGCCTTACTGCAGATGAATGGATACAGAAAATGTGGTATATATGCACAATGAAATTCTAGATAGCCAACAGACAAGATAAAATAATGGCATTCGCAGGGAAGTGGATGAATCTAGAGCAAATCATGCTGAGTGAGACAAGTCAAGACCTAAGGAACAAAAAGTGCATGGTATCCTTAATATGCGGTCATTAAATCCAAAGTGTACAAGAGCAAGGACTCAATAACTGCATACCCAAAGCTATGGACATGGTAATGGAAATATAAACATAATTATATAGACAAAAAACCTAAGATTAGAATCATAATGTTTTATTTCATAAATTGATATGTTTCTATGACATACAAACCATTAGCCTAATTTTGATTAAGTTCTAAATATTAAGTCCCTGAGAATGTAATTAGAGATTCCCTCCTTGAACAATTGTTTGGTAAACTTGTCATTTAAAATATGATGTAAACATAAGCCATATAATTAATGATTGTTGTTCTTAAGGTACTGTGTTATCTCTCATCACTTCTATTGTCCTTTGGTTATCTCATATTGTTACACTATCTCACTTTGTTACCTGATATATCAGATATATTTGTATTTGGTTATCTGAAATTGGATAGGGAACAGGGGAAAACAAGATGAGGGGGGTGGGGGGGGTAAATGGGGACCAAGACATGTGAAAGGGTATCAATGTAGGGGAATTAATGTACCATTTATCTGGCAAATATCATGTAACCTTTCTATTAATTACTATATATATATATATATATATAAAGAAGTAAAAGCAGATACATTGAAGTTGCTTGTGGAAGAATAAACGACCATGTTAACTGAACAAATCTTCCCAGATAGAGCAATGTCGGTGGAAGTACAGTCTCCGTTGTACTTGCTCAGAGACTACGATGAAATAAAAGCAGGTACACTGATGTTGAACGATGAATAAAATACCGCACTTAGACAAAAAGGTTCTTAGCACAAACAGCAATGCCGTAGGAAGTTCAACGGCAAAATCCAGTATCCATTACTCTGGATGAAAACCTCCAAGAAGTAAACCACATACATTGAAATTGCTTGTGGTTGAAGAAATGACCACGTTTACACAGAACAATTCTTAGCAGATAGAGCAATGTCGGTGGAAGTGCAGTCTCCGTTGTACTGTATCAAGGACCACGATGAAAGAAAAGCAGGTACACAAAAGTTGCATGAGGAAATTTATAATACCCCGCTTAGACAAAAAAAGATCATAGCAGATACAACAATGTGGTAGGAATTTCAAAGCAAAATCCAGTACCCAATACACTGGATGAAATATTACAAAAAGTAAAAGCAGATACATTGAATGTGCTTGTGGAAGAATAAATGATCACGTTTACAGAGACCAAATCTTAGCAGAGAGAGCAATGTCAGTTGAAGTACAGTCTCCGTTGTACTGGATCAAAGACCACGATGAAAGAAAAGCAGATAAAGTGAAGTTGTAGGAGGAAGAATAAAATACCCCATTTAGACAAAAAAGATCTCATAAGATAGAACAAAGCTGTAGGAATTTCAAGGCCAAAATCCAGTACCAATTACACTGGATGAAATATTCAAAAAGTAAAAGCAGATACATTGAAGTTGCTTGTGGAAGAATAAATGACCACTTTTATACAGAACAAATCTTAGCAGATAGAGCAATGTCGGTGAAAGGACTGTCTCCGTTGTAATGGATTAAAGACCACGATGAAAGAAAAGCAGGGACACTGAAGTTGCATGAGGAAGTATAAAATACGACGCTTAGACAAAAAAGTTCTTAGCAGATAGAACAAGGCCGAGGGAAGTTTAACGCAGAAATCCAGTATCCATTTCACTGGATGAAATCCTCCAAGAAATAAAAGCAGATACACTGAAGTTGCATGTGGAAGAATAAATGATCACGTTTAGAAAAAAACATATCTTAACAGTTAGAGCAAGTTCGGTGTAAGTACAGTCTGCGTTGTACTGGATCAGGCACCACAATGATATAAAAGGAGATACAGTGATGTTGCAGGAGGAATAAAATACCACGCTTAGACAAAAATGTTCTTAGCAGATAGAACAAGACCGAGGAATGTTCAACAAAAAATCCGGTATCCATTACACAGGAGGAAATCCTCCAAGAAGTAAAAGCAGATACATTGAATTTGCATGTGGAAGAATAAATGACTACGTTTAGACAGAACAAAGCTTAGCAGTTAGAGCAATGTCGGTGGTAGTACAGTCTCCGTTGTACTGGATGAGGCACCACAATGAAATAAAAGCAGATACACTGAAGTTGCAGGAGGAAGAATAAAATACCCCCACTTAGAAAAAACCATTCTTAGCAGATAGAAAAGGCTGAGGGAAGTTCAACACAAAAATCCAGTATCCACTACACTGCTTGAAATCCTCAAAGAAGTAAAATCAGATACATTGAAGTTGCATGTGGAAGAATAAATGACCACGTTTAAACAGAACAAATCTTAGCAGTAAAGGAAAGGTCGGATGAAGTTCATTCTAAGTTGTACTGGATGAAGCACCACGATGAAAGAAAAGCAGGTGCACTAAAATTGAATGAGGAAATTTAAAATACCCCCCCTTAGACAAAAATCTACTTAGCACATAGAACAAGGCCGAGGGAAGTTCAAAGCAAAAATCCAGTATCCATTACACTGGATGAAATACTCCAAGAAGTAAAAGCGGATACATTGAAGTTGCATGTGGAAGAATAATTGACCACATTTACACAGAACAAATCTTCCCAGATAGAGCAATGTCGCTGGAAGTACAGTCTCTGTTGTACTTGCTCAGAGACCACGACGAAATAAAAGCAGGTACACTGAAGTTGAATGAGGAAGAATAAAATACCCCGCTTAGACAAGAAGGTTCTTAGTAGAAAGAGCAATGCCATGGGAAGTTCAATGGCAAAATCCAGTATCCATTACACTGGATGAAAACCTTCAAGAAGTAAAACCAGATATATTGAAGTTGCTTGTGGTAGAAGAAATGACTACGTTTACACAGAAAAAATCTTAGCAGCTAGAGCAATGTCGGTGGAAGTACAGTCTCCGTATTATTGTATCAAGGACCAAGATGGAAAAAAAAGCAGGTACACAAAAGTTGCATGAGGAAATTTATAATACCCCGCTTAGACAAAAAGGATTATAGCAGACAGAACAATTCGGTAGGAATTTCAAAGCAAAATCCAGTACCTATTACAGTGAATGAAATATTACAAAAAGTAAAAGTAGATACATTGAAGGTGCTTGTGGAAGAATAAATGATCAGGGTTGCACAGAACAAATCTTAGCAGAGAGAGCAATGTCAGTGGAAGTACAGTCTCCGTTGTACTGGATCAAAGACCATTATGACAGAAAAGCAGGTACACTAAAGTTGCATGAGGAAATTTAAAATACCCCACTTAGAGAAAAAGTTCTGAGCAGATAGAACAATGCTGTAGGAATTTCAAGGCCAAAATCCAGTACCAATTACACTGGGTGAAATATTCAAAACATAAAAGAAGATACATTGAAGTTGCTTGTGGAAGAATAAATGACCACCTTTACACAGAACAAATCTTAGCAGATAGAGCAATGTTGGTGGAAGTACAGTCTCCATTGTAGAGGATCAAAGACCGTGGTGAAAGCAAAGCAGGTACAGAAAGGTTGCATGAGGAAATTTAAAATTCCCCTATTAGACAAAAAAGATCATAGCAGATAGAACAATGCTATAGGAATTTCAAGGCAAAATCCAGTATCCATTACACTGGATGAAATCCTCCAAGAAGTAAAAGCAGATACACTGAAGTTGCATGTGGAAGAATAAATAACCACGTTTAGACAGAACAAATTTTAGCAGTTAGAGCAATGTCGGTGGAAGTTCAGTCTCCGTTGTACTGCATCAAGCACCAGGATGAAATAAAAGCAGATACACTGAAGTTGCAGGAGGAAGAATAAAATAGCCCGCTTCGACAAAAATGTTCTTAGCAGATAGAACAAGGCCTAGGGAAGTTCAACGCAAAAATCCAGTATCCATTACACTGGATGAAACCCTCCAAGAAGTAAAAGCAGATACACTAAAGTTGCATGTGGAAGAATAAATGACTACATTCAGACATAACAAATCATAGCAGTTAGAGCTATGTAGATGGAAGTACAGTTTTCGTTGTACTGGATCAAAGAGCATGACGAAAGAAAAGCAGGTACACTAAAGTTGCATGAGGAAATTAAAATACGCTGCTTAGACAAAAAAGTTTTTAGCAGATAGAATCAGGACGAGGGAAGTTCAACACAAAAATCCAGAATCCATTAGACTGGATGAAATCCTCCAAGAAGTAAAAGCAGATACATTAAAGTTCCTTGTGGAAGAATAAACGACCAGTTTAACCAAACAAATCTTAGCAGATAGAGCAATGTTGGTGGAAGTACAGTCTCCTTTGTGCTTGCTCAGAGACCACGACAAAATAAAATCACGTACACTGAAGTTGAATGAGGAAGAATAAAATACCCCGCTTAGACAAGAAGGTTTGTAGCAGAAAGAGCAATGCCGTAGGAAGTTCAACATCAACATCCAGTACCCATTACACTGGATGAAACCCTCCAAGAAGTAAAACCACATACATTGAAGTTGCTTGTGGTAGAAGAAATGACCACGTTTACACAGAACAAATCTTGGCAGATAGGTCAATGTCAGTGGAAGTACAGTCTTCGTTGTACTGGATCAAGGACCAGGATGAAAGAAAAGCAGGTACACTGAACCTGCATGAGGAAAAATAAATTACCATGCTTTGACAAAAAGGTTCTTAGCAGATAGAACAAGGCCGAGGGAATTTCAACGCAAAAATCCAGTACCCATTACACTGGATGAAATATTCAAAAAGTAAAAGCAGATACATTAAAGTTGCATGTGGAAGAATAAATTACTACATTCAGACATAAACAAATCTTAGCAGTTAGAGCAATGTCTGTGGAAGTACAGTCTCTGTTGTACTGGATCAAAGACCACGACGAAAGAAAAGCAGGTACACTAAAGATGCATGAGGAAATTTAAAATACCCTCCTTAGACAAAAAAAAATTTTAGCAGATAGAACAAGTACGAGGGAAGTTCAACCCAAAATCCAGTATCCATTATACTGGATTAAATCCTCCAAGAAGTAAAAGCAGATACATTGAAGTTGCTTGAGGAAGAATAAACGACCACTTTTAACAGAACAAATTTTAGCAGGTAGAGCAATGTCGGTGGAAGTACAGTCTCCGTTGTACTTGCTCAGAGACTATGACGAAATAAAAGCAGGTACACTGAAGTTGAATGAGGAAGAATAAAATACCCCGCTTAGACAAGAAGTTTCTTAGCAGAAAGAGCAATGCCGTAGGAAGTTCAGCGGCAAAATCCACTATCCATTACACTGGATGAAAACCTCCAAGAAGTAAAACCAGATACATTGAAGTTGCTTGTGGAAGAATGAACGACCATGTTTAACAGAAAAAATCTTAGCAGCTAGAGCAATGTCGGTGGAAGTACTATCTCCGTTGTACTGGATCAAAGACCAGGACGAAGAAAAGCAGGTACACTAAAGTTGCATGAGGAAATTAAAAGTACCCCACTTAGACAAAAAAGATCATTGTACTGGATCAAAAACAACCATGCCAGTGACTGTTCCATTGTCTGTTTATATTGGGTGGGGGATGTTATTCCTTGATTTGACATTTTTCTTGAGTTTCTTGTTCTGCCCATTTGAAAATGGGAGCACAATTAATACTAAACACGATTATAGTTTTTCAGATATAACCAACCTCAACCTCTTTAGCTGGCAGACACTAGATGTTCAGTTTTTGATTGGTATTATCACTCTTTCTTTTTGTACACTTACAGACCAGTCTAATACAACCACTGGTCACTGATTTATGACCAAAACAATAAGCCTCTCAATCCAATCTCTATTGTATTTAAGTCCCTTTGGACCTAGAGTATCATTGAACACCTAGATATACAGTATTGCTCAACAGCCATCAAGTGTAGATCCATGCATTATAAGGGTTGAAAGATGAACAGAGGACCAGAGCTAGAAAAATAGTATGAGAGAGATCAAGGGAGGTACCAGAGGAATAACGTAGGAGTGTAAGATTATTATAGTAATGAAGAAAAGGTATAGCATAAGGATATCTGACGTAAGTTGATTAGCAGGTAGCGTATTTGAGTACAAAGTTTGGAAAGTATTAGATAAAACTTATGAAAGTAAGAAGGGTAATAAGAAGAATATATCAAGAAAAGAGGGAGGTAGATATTGGAAATTTCAATGATGGAAAATTTTTAAAAAAAGAAAGAAAAAAATAAAGTAAGACAACAGCAAGCACAAAAAAAAACATACAGAACAAAAAATAGAGAAACAAAAAAGAAAAACAAAAAAAGCAAAAAGAACAACAACAAAAAAAAAATCAATAAAAAAAAAAAAGAAAAGAAAAAGAAAATGGTGAGGGGAGGTTCCTCACTATTGTGAGCTCTTACTTAAGAAATACTAGGGTTGAGACCAGGAGATTAAAAAGCAGGTGATTGTATCAATATAGATATCATTTGTATTCAGACTGTACCCAGAGCTGTCACTATGTTTCCAGGAACGAGCACAGTGACAGAGGGATGCGGGAGAGAAAAAAAAAGTGTAGGTAGGATGGTAAAGATAAAATAAGAACACCTATAAATGCAAATGAAAGAAGGAGTGGAAGAAAAAAAAGAAAAAAATCCCAAAAACAGAGAAAAAGAACAAAAAAGAATTTAAAAATTAAAATTAAAAAAAATTTAAAAGAAAGGGTCTTCTTCAGGATTTTTTTTTGGGGGGGGGAGGTCAGGGCAGGATAGGAAACTTGTGTCTCCACTAAATTCGGGATCCAAACAGTTCAGAAAGTCTTTTTCTCTTGTGATCTGGCTATGAGGTTTTTTGGATCCGATTGTTTGGGAAAAGGAAGCTGAAAGATTGGCGGGCGGGTTTTGTTTACCCTCGAGGGGGATGGACTTCAGCAGCTCTGGGGCCGGATTTCCGGCAAAGGGATCTCTGGGAAATCCTTTGCCAGTAAAAAAGACGGCGCCGCCAGCACCACCCCTCAAGTTCCAATTGCTTTGGCCTGGGTCATTGCCAGTAGTCAAGATGGAGCTGTGCTCAGCTTGTGGGGGAGGGGCTCCCTCCCAATGCCGATCTGCGAGTAGAAGTGGAAACTTCTCCTCAGTGGTACTCACAAATTGCTGGATTCTCCGGTTCCATGAAGCTGGCAGGTCCGTGCACAGCCCGGTGTCGGTTCTGGGCTCCCTCCGGCTCTGTGTGGCTCTGTCTGCAGCTGGCGGGTTACAGTGCCAAGAAGCTCTGCTGCTCAGATTTAGAAGAGCCGCTTTGTCTTCATGGCCACTCCGAGCGGCTGGAACCGGTCCCCGCTGTCTTCTTTGTGTCGGATTTCTGCCTTTTTCCTCTGTGACTGAGATCTGTGTGTCGCTAAAGCTTACTGAACTTCCACTGACAAAAAGTAAATGCAGATACATTGAAGTTGCTTGTGGAAGAATAAACGACCACAAAAAAATCTTAGCAGATAGAGCAATGTCGGTGGAAGTACAGTCTCTGTTTTTCTTGCTCAGAGACCACGACAAAATAAAAGCAGATACACTGAAGTTGAATGAGGAAGAATAAAATACTCCGCTTAGAGAAGTTTCTTAGCAGAAAGAGCAATGCCGTAGGAAGTTCAACGGCAAAATCCAGTACCCATTATACCGGATGATATCCTCCAAGAAGTAAAAGCAGATACATTGATGTTGCATGTGGAAGAACAAATGACTGTGCTGTTAGTGTTGTGTTTGACAGGGAAGTTAGGGTTCTTGGGGCTATTAATGTTGTTAGGGTTAGGGTTTGCTTTATTTGATTCAGATTATCTCTCATCTCTTTTGCTGTCCCTTGGTTATCTTATATTGTTACAGTATTTCATCTGGTTATCTGATATACTGTGTATATGCATATTTGGTTATTTGAAGTCGGATAGGGAAGGAAGGAAAACAAGATGAGAGGTGCGGGTGGGGGAAGGGAAATGGGGACCAAGACATGAGAAAGAGTATCAATGTATGTGAAGTAATGCGCCTTCTATCTGGTGAATATAATGTAACCCTTCTATTAATTACAATAAAAATATATGAAAAAATAAAATAAAATAAATACACATAACTTTTAAAAAATAGTGTTTTGTTAATTAACATCACATGTTATTAGAGTTGGGACTGCTAGGGTTCTTAGGGTATGGGTTAGGTTTGTTACAGCAATGAATTCTATTTGTCTTAGTATAATTAAGTTTAGAGTTGTTAGGACTGTAAGGTTGTTTTCCTTATGGTTTGATTTATTAGTGTGAAGTATTTGGGTTTGGGCAGTTGGGGTTGTTAGGATTATTAAGTTTTGAGGGTTTTGGTTGGAGTAATTATGGCTGTTAGAGTTGCTTGGGTTAGGGTTTCCTTTATTAGCTTCAGGTTTGATTAGGGTTAGGATTGTTAGGGCAGTTAGGGCTGTAAGACTTGTTTGTATTGTTTATTTGTCCGGTTAGAGTTGTTAGCGTTAGTTAGCACTTTTGAAATTAGCCTCAGGTGTTATTAGGATTTAAGCAGTTAGGGGTGTTAGGAAGTTGGGGTTTTGATGGTTGGGCCTTTTAGGCATGTTGGGGTTATTATATTCAGGTGTTGCTATGCTTATCGTTGTTAGGTCAATTAGGTCTGTTAGGTTTGTTCACCTTAGGCTTTTTGTTATTATCCATAAGCAGTATTAGTGTTATGGCATTTGGAACTGTTAGAACTGTCATTGCTGTAACAGATTTAGACTTGTTAGGACTTTTAGGGTTGTTAGGTTCAAGGTTTGCTTTATTATTATCAGGTGCTAGTAGGGCTACTGTTATAAGGGAAGATATAAAAATTACAGTTTTCAGGATTAGGGTTTTAGGCCTGTAAGGATTCTTAGGATTAAGGTTTTGGTAATTAGTGTCAGGTGTTAATAGGGTTTGGGCTCTTAGGGACGTAGAGTTGTTAGGGTTAGAGTTAGGTTTGTTACATCACATAGGCTATTAGGGTTGTTAGGAATGGGGATAGAGTTATTAGAACTGTAAGGGTTCATAGGGTTAGGATGCAGTTGTTTTAGTGTTAGGTGTTATTAGGTTTAGGGTAGTTGGGGTAGTTAGAATTGTTAAGATTTGAGGGTTTTGATTGGGGTAGTTATGGTTGTTAAGGTTGTTAGGGTTTTATTAGCCTCTGGTGTTATTAAGGCTAGGATTGTTAGTGCTTTTAGGGCTGTTAGAATTTTTAGGCTTAAGATTGTTAGGCCTGTTAAGATGTTTAGGGGTAGCATTTTTGTAATTAGCATAAGATGTTATTAGAATTAGAGCTGTTAAGACTCTTGTAGTTGTTAGGGTTACTGTTAAATTAGTTACAGCACTTAAGGCTATTGGGATTCTTAGGATTAGCTATGGTTGTTGGAACTTTCAAAGTTGTTAGAATAAGGGTTTGCTTTAGTAGTGTTAGGTGTTATTAGGGTTAGGGCAGTTAAGGCTGTTAGGATTGTAGGGTTAGTGTTTGCTTTATTAGCTTCTTACAGATAAGATTTTTAGTGGAGTTAGGGATTTTAGGGTTGTTGGGATTAGAAATTGTTAGGCCTGTTATGTTTGTTAGAGTTAGGGCTATGGTAATTAGCATCAGGGGTTATTAAGGTTAAGGATGATAGGTCTGTTAGAGTTCTAAGAATTGTTAGGTTTAGGCCAGGAGTCTGGCCTAGTGGTTAAAGTGCTTGCCTAGCGTGCACAAAGACTCTGGTTCGATTCCTTGGTACCACATATATAGAAAAAGCTGGAAGTGGTGCTGAGGCTCAAGTGGTAGAGCTCTAGCCTTGAGAAAGTCCAAGGACAGTGTTCAGGCCCTGAGCTCAAGCCCAGGACTGGCAAAAAAAAAAAAAGAATTGTTAGGTTTAGGGTGAGGATTGTTCTGACAATGAAGGCAATTAGGATTAGTGATAAAGCTGTTAGGTCTGTTAGTCCTTTAAATTAGGGTTTGGATTATTAGTGTCAGGTGTTATTAGGCGTAGGTCATTTACAGCAGTAATGACACTTTGGGTTTTTAGGATTGAGGTGGTTAGGCCTGCTAGGGTTGTTAGGGTTAGGGTTTTGATAATTCACATCAGGTGTTAGTCGGATTAGAACAGTTAGGATTGTGAGGATTAAGGATAGTGTTTTCAGGGCTTTTAGGTTTGTTACAGCCAGGCCTTGCTTTTAGCTTGCATTTTTCTTAAGTTTCGTGTTGTTAGGCAGTTTGGGCTATTAGGATTGTTAGTATTAAACTTGCTAGGTCTGCTATTGTTGATAAGGTTAGAGGTTTGGTAAATAACATCAGTAGTTAATTATTTGTAGGGTTGTTATGGCATTTAGAGATGCTAGGGTTGGTAGGATTAGGGTTGTTATGCTATAATATTTGTTACAGTTAGGGATACGGTAATTAGCATCAGGTGCTCTTAGGGTTTAGGCTGTTAGGGCCATTCAGGCTGTTAGGCTTGTGAGGGTCCAAATAAGGGTTCTTAGTACTGTTAGGGTTGTGAGAGTAAGGGCTAGGTCAATTAAGGAATTGATTAGCTTCAGATATTACTATGTTTAGGATTGTTGTGGCAGATAGAGCTTCTAGGATTGTTAGGATTAAGGCTGGTATTCCTTTTAGTGTTGTTAGGGTTATGGTTATGGTAATTAGCATCAAGTATTATTAGGGCAGTTAGGGCTGTTAGGATTATTAAAGATGTGAGGGTTAGGATTAAGGTTGTTAGTGCATTTAAGGTTAGGGCTTTTAGGATTTTTTCGGGTTGTTAGTGTTTGTAGGGTTGTTACGGATAGGATTGTTGTGAACATTAAGGCTATTAGAGGTGTTAGGATTAGAGGTAGGGTTGTTAGGCCTGTTAGGGTTGTTTGGTTCCGGTTTGGTTTATTATTGTCAGTTGTTGTTAGGATTCGGGAAGTTAGCATTGTTAGGACTCAGGATTGTGAGGATTGGGGTTAAGTTGTTTGTGCGGTTAGGGTTGTTTGGGTCAGGGTTTGCTTTATTAGCTTCAGGTGTTATTACACTTATCCTTAGGTAGTTATAGGGCTCTTATGTTTGTTAAGATTAGGGCTGTTAGGCCTGTTAGGTTTGTTAGGATTAGGGCTTTGGTAATTAGCATCATGTGTCATTAGGGTTATTTATGGCTGTTATGGTTGTTAGTGTTAAGAGTGTTAGACCTGTTACGGTTGTTAGTGTTTGGGTTTTAGTAATTAGCATTAGGCATTTTTAGGATTAGGACAGTAAGGCTTACTAGGGTTACTAGGGATTGTAGGTTTAGGGTTAGGATTGTTATATCCTTTAAGGCTATTTGAGGTGTTAGGATTAGGAGTAAGGTTGTTAGGATTGTTAGGGGTGTTCAGGACAGGGTTTCATTTATTAAGGTCAGGGGCATTTAAGGCTGTTAGGACTCTTATGGTTGTGAGAATTAGCAATAAAATTGTTAGTGCTTGTAGGGTTGTTCGGGTCAGGGTTTGTGTTATTAGCTTCAGGTGTTTTTCTTAGGTAATTTGGACCCTTATGGCTTTCAGGATTAGGACTGTTAGGTCTATTAAGATTGTTAGAGCTAGGGCTTTAGTAATTACCATCAGGGGTTTTAGTGCTGTTATGGTTGTCATGAGGGTTAGGGCTGTCTTGGTTGTCATGAGGGTTAGGGCTCCAGTACTGAGGGGGGCTTTTAGGGCTCATGTTCAGCTGTTGCTTTATTTACTTCAGAGGTTATTAGGGTTAGTGTTGTTAGGGAAGTTAGAGCTGTTGGGTTTGTAAGGACTAGTGTTGTTAGGCTTGTTATAGTGGTTAGGATTAGGATTTTGGTAGTTTCAGGTTTGGTTAGGATTATGGCAGTTAGGGCTGTTACAGTTGTTAAGGTTATGCTTAGGTTTGGTGTGGCAATTAACTCTATTAGGATTGTTAGATTAGGGTTAGGGTTGTTAGGATTTATTAAGGTTTGTTTTATTATTGCCAAATGCTATTAGGGTTAGGGTATTTAGGGCTGTTAGGACTGTTGGGGCTGTAAGGAGTAGGCTTAGGCTTTTTAGGGTTATTAGTGCTTTTAGGGTCAAGGTTTGCATTGTTAGCTTAAAGTGTTATTGGTGTTAGGTTTTCAGGGTGGTTAGGGCTGTTAGGGTTGTTAGAATTAGGGTTGTAAGTCCTGTTAGGGTTTTTAGGGTTTGGGTGTCGGTAACTAACGTCAGGAATGCTGTTATGGCTATTAGGTTTGTTAAAGATAAGGTTATTGTGATGGAAAATAACACAATTTGGAGTGTTGGGATAATGGTTAGAGTTTTGAGCACTGTTAGGGTTGTTAAGGTTAGGCTTACTTTTTCTTAGTGTCAGGTGTTATTAAGTTTATACACTTAGGACTGTTAGGATTGTTAGGATTACGAGGGTTAGGATTAGTGTTGTTAGATTAGCATTCTTAGGGACATGATTTTCTTTGTTAGATTCAGCTTCTATTAGTGTTCAGTTAGGTCTGTTAAGGTTGTTAGGATGAGGGATTGCTTGACTAGCTTCAGATATTATTAGGATGAGAGTTGATATAATTGTTTGAAATAGGGGCTGTTAGAGCTGGTATAGTTGTTTGCTGGGGCTGTTAGGGTTAGGGTTTTAGTTATTAGCATCAGGTGTTATTAAGGATAGGGCTATTAAGGGTGTAAAGGTTTTTAATGTTAGGGTTATGGTTGTTACATCAATTAAGGCTATATTCATGTTGTTAGTTTTAGTGATAAGTTTGTCAGGACTGCTAAACTTGCCCAGGTTGTTAAGGATGTTAGAGTTCTTAGGCTTAGTGTTGTTGTGTCTGTTAAGGGTGTTAAGGATTGGGTTTTGGTAATGAGCATCATGTATAATTTGGTTAAAGCTGTTAGGTCTGTTAGATTTGTGATGGTTAGAGTTAAGTTTATTACTGCAATTAAGGCCTTTAGGGTTGTTAAGATTAGGGTTAGGGTTGTTAGGAGGGTTTATTAAGTTAGGGTTGTTTGTATTATGGATTGGGCTATTAGAGCAGTTAGTGATGTTGTTAGAAGTCGGGTTGTTATGATCATTAAGGCTATTAGGATTGATAGGGGTAGGATTAGGTTTGTCACAGCAATTATGGCTATTAGAGCTTTTAGGATTAGGGTTAGTATTTTTAAAACTACTAGGTTTGTTAAGGTTAGGGTTTGGTTTACTAGTGTCAAGTGTTCAATAGGGTTAGGGCAGTTATGGCTGTTATAACTTTTAGGGTTGTGAAGTTTAGGGTTAGTTTGTTAGGGCTTTTAGGATTGCTAGTGTTAGGGTTTTCTTTATTAACTCCAGGTGTTATTAGTGTTAAAGTGCTATTAGGGCTGTTAATGTTGTTACGATTAGTGTTGTTAGATCTGTTACCTTTGTTAGGGTAGCTTTGATTATGAGCATCAGGTTAGGGCTTTAGGATGTTGTGCTATTAGGGCTTTTAGAGAAGTTAGGGCTAGGGGTGTCAGTTTTATGATTAAGATTATGTTCTTATAAGGAATAGGAATATTTGGGGTTAGTGTTGTTAGTGATTTAGGGTTAGGGTTGTTAGGTCTCCTTGCTTTATTTGCTTTATTAGGCCAACCAGAGGGTTGTTCAGGTTAGGGTTACATTCATTAGAGTTAGGGGTTATTATGTGTAGTATGGATAGAATTTTTAAGGTTAGGGTTGTTAAAGGTGTTAGGATTATGATAACCATTGTTAGGGCTGTTAGGCTTGATAGGATTAGGTTTGTTAGGGCTCATAAGGCTGTTTGTGTTAGGATTTAGGTTATTAGAGACAGTTGTTATCTGGGTTAGGGATAAGAACAGGTTTAGCATTAATAATAGGGTTAGGTAAACTTAACCTGAACTCTAGACCTAACCCTACACCTAACCCTACACCTAACCCTAGACCTGACCCTAACCCTAACCCAAACTCTAATCCTAAACCTAACTCAAGCTCTAACCCTAGCCCGAACCCCAACCAGCACCCTAACACTAACCCTAACTCTAACCATAAACCAAGACTAATCCTAACCCTAACCCTGACCCGAATCCTATCCCTAAACTGAACAATAACCCTAAACATAACCATAGCCCAAGCCTTAAACCTAACCCTCATCCTTGTATAACCCTTAACCAAACCAAACCTAACCCAAACCATAACCTTGACCCTTACTTAAACACTAAGTATAGCATTAATCCTAATCCTAACCCAAACCCAAACCCTAACCCTAACACTAGCCCTAACCCTAACCCTTGCCTTAACGTTAACCCTAATGCTAACCCAGCCCTAACCTAAATGCTAACTTTAACCATTTTCCTAATCCTACCCCTAGCCCAACCTGAACCCTAAATTTAAGCCTAAATTTAGAATTAACCCTAGCCTATACCCTAAACATAACGCTTACCCTCACCCTAACACTAATACTAAGTCTAACCCTAGCCCTAGGCCTATCCCTAAACCTATCACAAAGCCTAACCCTAACCCTAACCCTAACCTAAACACTAAACATAACACTAACCCTAACACTAACCTGAACCATACCCTGAAACATAACCCTAAGGGTAACCGTAACCCTTAACCTAACCCTAGTTGTAATCCTCACCCAAACCTGAACATTAACCCTTACCTGAACCATATCCCTAACCTGAACACTAGCCCTAAACCTAACTCTAGCACTAAACCTAGAATTAATCCTTATGTTCGGGTCCTTCATCCCTGGTCCCTCTCGACTAGTAGGAGGGATGGGGAAAAACACGCCCTGACCAGGATGAGCCACGAGAGGAAAGGGCCCACTGACCTCCCGCACTCAGCCTTCCTTCCCCGGAGCACAAACAGAGATGCCACACAGCTTCATCAAGGCAGGAAAATCTCTCTCCCCCCCAAAAAACCCTCCTGAGCAAGTCCCTCCAGTTAATATACCCTCACTCTAGGTCTCAGCAGAGAGTGGTAAAGCAATTTGTAACCAATGGTAATCAAGTCTTGCGCCCTGCCTCTTGTCTTGTCTTGTCTCAGCAGAAAGTTAATAGACATGGCATTACTCAGCTCCCAGCATCCTTACCCTAACCCTCTCCCTAAACCTAACCCTAGCTGGAACCATAATCCTTACCCTAACCTTATACCGAACCCTAACCCTAAACATAACCATTGCCTTAATCCTAAACCTAACTCTAACCCTAACAATAACCCCAACCCTAAACCTAGAACTCACCCTATACTCAATCCTAAACTTAACCCTAACCCTAATGTTAACACTGAGTCTAATCCTACCCTAGCCATTTCTCATACTCTATCCTGAATCCTAACTCTAACCTGAACACTAGACTTAACCCTAGCCCTGACATTAACCCTAACCCGAAATCAAACTATAACCCTAACCCTAACCCAAACCCTAAACCTAGACCAAATCCTAACGCTAACCTGAACCCGAAACTGAATACTAATCCTAACATGAACCCTATCCCTAACCGAATACCAACCCTAATCCAAACCTAACTCTAATCCTAGCACTAATAGTAGCATTAAACCTTACCTTACCCATAAATCTAGCTGTAAACCTAACCCTAGCACTAACCCTAGCCTTAACTCTACAAATAGCCTTAACTGTAGCAATAGCCCTAAGCCTAACTCTAACACTAAGCCTAACTATAGTCCTGAACCTAACCCTAACCGTAACCCTAACCCTAGACCTGACCCTAAACCCTAACCTGAACTCTAACGCTAACCTTAACCTTACAGCTAATATTAAACCTAGCATTAACCCTAGCCCAAACCCTAACGCGAACCCAAACCCTAGACCTAATCCTAACCCTAGCGCAGATCCGAACATTAACCCTTACCCAAACCCTATATACCTAACCCTAACCCAATCCTAACCCTAACCCTAGAACTAAACCTATAATTAAATGTTACCCTAACCCTAGCCCTAACCCTAGCCCTAACCCTAACCCTAACCCTACCTCTAACCCTACCTCTAACCCTGGTTCTAACTCCAACAATAACACTAAACCTATGCCTAACCCAAACCCTAACCCTAAACCTAACACTAACCCTAATCCAAACATTAATCATAACCCAAACCCTAGCCCAAACCCTAACCCAAACCTAACCCTATCCCTAATCATAACTATAAAACACTAGTCTTAGCCCTAATCATAACCTTAATCCTAACCCTAGCCCTAATGGATAACACTAAGTCTAACCTAAGTCCTAGCCCTAACCCCAATCATAAACGGAACACTAGACCTAACCTTCACCTTAACCCTAGACCTGATCCTAAACCTAACCTGAACCCTAAACCTAACCCTAACCCTAATCCTATCCCTAAAGTGAATGCTAACCCTGACCCTAACCCTGTCCCCAGCCCTAACATTGTCACCATAGCCATAAACCTAACCCTAACATGAACTCATACCCGAAACCTAACCCTGACCCTAAGCCTAGTACAAACATTCCTAAGCCTAACACAACCCTGAACCCAAACCCTCACACTAGTCTAACACTAAACCTAACATTAACGCTGACCCTAACCCTAAACTTAATCATAACCTCAACCCTAACACTAGAACTCACCTTATACTTAATCCTATAACGCTAACCCTAACCCAAACCCTAATGTTAACACTGAGTCTAAACCTAGCCCTAGCCATATCTCATACCCTATCCTGAGTCCTAATGTAACCTGAACACTAGACCTAACCCTAGCCCTGACCATAACCCTAACCCGAAATCTAACTAAAACCCTAACCCAAACACGAACCCTAATCCGAAGCCTAATACTAGACCAATCTTAACGCTAACCCTAAGCCAAAACCCAATTATAATCCAAACTTGAACCCTTTCCCCAACCGAACATCAACCCTAATTCAAACCTAACCCTAATCCTAGCATTAACAGTAGCATTGAACCTTACCCATAACTCTACCTCTAACCCTAACTCTAGTCCTAACCCTAGCCATAACTTTAACCCTCCCTCTAACCCTAGCTCTAACCCTAACCCATACCCGAACCCTGGACCTAACTCCAAAAATAACACTAAACCTAAATCTAACACTAACCCTAATCTGAACACTAACTGTAACCAGAACCCTAACTCTAGCCCAAACCCTAACCTTAGACCTATTCCAAACCCTAACCTCAAACAAACCCTAACCCTAACCCTAATCACAAACATAACTATAAACAAACCCTAGTCTTAAACCTATACATAACCCTAGCCCTAACCATAACACTGTCTAACCTAAGTCCTAGCCCTAACCCTAATCATAAACCAAACACTAGCCCTTATCCTAGCCGAAACATAACCCTAACCCTAACTCTAACCTGAACCCTAGACCTAACCTTAACCCTAACCCTAACCCGAATCCTACCCCTAAAGCAAATGCTAACCCTGGCCGTAACCCTATCCCCAGCCCTAACCCTAACTGTCACCATAGCCATAAATCTAGCCCTAACACAAACCCATACCAGAAACCTAAGCCTAGCACAAACCCTAGCATTAATCCTAACACTAACACAACCCCGAACCCGAACCCTCACACTAGTCTAATGCTAAACCTAGCATTAACAGTGACCCTAAAGCTAAGCTTAACCCCAACCCTAATCATTACACAAATTCTAACCTTAACCTAACCCGAACCCTAATCCTAAACCTAAACCTAACGAGGAAACAAGATGGCATTGAAACAATAGGGACCCAGCCTAGCTCTCTCCCACAAAAAGAGAGAATCAGGGAATGCCATGAGCCAACTATCTTAAGAAACCCACAACTACAAATTCAAGACACAATGGAGAAGTACACAAACTGGAAAAGAAACCCAGATTAAACTTATATCCAATGTTCTGAAAGAATTCGAAACACGAGGACCCTTCCCCCACCCCTCACCACAGGCTCCAAGCCAAGAAAGCTGTGGTGGAGGGCGCCAGGCCTGGGAAGCCCGGAACTCCAGCAAGTCGAGCAAGCAACGGAATCTAGACGCAGGAGTCCCTCATAGACCAGGCACAGGCAGCACAGATGGCAGCGGAGACCAGAGGGGAAGTGAACAACCCTCCAACACCGCAGAGCAGCTCACAGTCAAACCCCAATGAGTAGGTAGTCCAGCGAGTTCCCCCAAACCCATCGGGAAAGCAGAGCTGGTGGCAAGCTACAGAACTTAACCCAGACCCCACCCACCCTATCCAAGAAAGACTGACAAGTACAGGAGGGGGCAAGGAATTCAGAATCCTGTCCCTATCCCCACAACCCTCTCCCCCAGGCCATTGACTGGAGACTGACAGGCAGGCTGGCGCAACCCAACAAAGGGTGTGGAGGTGTCCCTGCTCCCACCTGCCCAACAGCCTCCTCTCCCAGGCCACTGAAACTGGAGACTGAGGGGTGCTAAGACCCTGCCTCCAATAGCGGGTGGGGGGTGTGTGTGAGTCTGTGAGCCAGCACCTGAATGACCAAACCTTAGTGAAGCGCCCTCCTGCTGGGAGCTTCCAGCAAGACAAGACCAAGGGGCCCCCACGGAGTCATAGAAAGACTCTCAGCTAAAGCAGCTGAAACACAGCAGGGAACTGAAGGGCAGACCAGCAGGGGCCAAACTCACACTGGGAGAGCCAGAAAGATGCAGCTCTACTCTCACCCTCGGAGCCCACATCTTTGGCTGGGCTTTGCCCCTGGGAACAGGGCGGCAAGCTACCCGCCGGGCCCCATGGCCGAAACCCCCAATCTGTGGGCCCACAGAGGAGCCACTGGCTGGGCTAGCTGAGAGCTAGCTGTACAGTGGTACACAGCCTTTGGGAACGGGCTGACACCCCTGTAAAAGCTACAATCTCCAACCCAGCCAGCAATGAAACTAATTTGGCTGAGAACCACATATATACAGATTCCCAGAACCACCAGCCCCAAACCAAGTAAAGACCTCCACCTACCGACCACAGAGTGGACAGACAACAACAATCTCCAATGCATCGGAAATCGCAACTCCACCCTATGCCCACTGTAGGGCCACTGGTTGGGCTGAGATCTAGCTGTGCATCGGCACACAGCCTCTGGGAATGGGCCGACACACCTGTAAAAGTTACAAACTCTGACCTAGTCAGCAGTGGAATTAATTTGGCTGAGAATCACATGTATATACAGATTCCCAGAACCACCAGTCCCAAACCAAACAAAGACCGCCACCTACCGACCACAGAGTGAACCTACAACAACAGTCTTAGCTCAAATGCAGCGGAAAACGCAGAGGCAAATTACGAAATATATAAATAATCAAAGTCACACACAAAGCCCAAAAAGAAACAAGAGTGAAGGGACGAGAGAGATGACACCATCCCAAGAATGACACCTGGAGAAACAAAACATGACTATTCAAGGAGATGACCAAGAAATTCAGTCCGTTATGAATAAGTACTACCAGGGCCTATATTCAAAAAAACAAGAAAATCTAGTAGAAATTGATGACTTCTTAAATAAATATAGGCTACCCACACTGAGCAATGATGAGATAAACAATTTGAACAAACCAATTTCATACAATGAAATAGTGGAAGCAATCAGGGAAATGCCAACCGAAATGAGTCCAGGTCCGTAGGGATTCATGTAGAATTCTACAAGACTTTAAAAGATGAAGTAACACCTATACTCTTGAAACTCTTCTGAGAAATAGAAGCAGAAGGAGCAATACCAAACTCATTTTATGAAGCTACTATTACATTCATCCCCAAACCAGGAAAAGACCCAACATAAAAGGAAACTACAGACCTATCTCTATAATGAACACAGACGCAAAACTCCTCAATAAAATATTAGCAAACAGAATCCAGAAACACTGCGATCAAGTAGGCTTCATCCCACAGATACAAGGCTGGTTCAACATTCACAAATCAATCAATGTAATACATCACATCAATAGAGCTAAGGATAAGAATCATATAATTTCTCTGGACTAGGAGAAGGTATTTGACAAAATACAACATCTATTCATGTTGAAAGCACTAGAAAAAAATAGGAATAAGAGGTACATTCCTTAAAATAAAGCCATATATGACAAACCTACAGCCAGTATTATACTAAATGAACAAAGACTGGAAACATTTACCTTAAAATCAGGAAATACAAAGGGATGCCTGTTGGGGACTGACTGTGGGGTCAGTGACCGTGACTGTGGGGTCAGTGACCTTGGACCCGCACAATTGAGTACACAAGGAAGTAAGCTCTTATCATGATTTGGGGCTGTGTCAATAGCTTCTCATTTAACCTGTTTGGGACTTGATAGCTTCTCATTCAACCTATTTCAGACTTGATACTGTTTGTACGAATGTAGCCCCTGGCAGTTCCCTAGTTTAAAGAAGTGTATTTAAGATTGAGAACTGGAAATAAACGGGGCTACGGTCTTGGGCTACAGGCTTCTTAAGCTGTGGCTCCTGATTTGGGCTGTAGCCCTCCTGAACCCCATCTGTTTGTCTCTCTTCTATTTTTTCCTAGTCCTTGCCCCCTATTTCAGGAATCCCAATCTGCGAACCCTGGTTTGCTGCCTGTTGGCCCCGGCATCTGGCGCCCGAACAGGGACCCTGAAAATCTGGGACGAAGGTGAAGGACCCCTCCCTGTGGTGAGTAACACATCGTAGGACTATTAAGAGAGGATCTTAAGAGAGTGTATAGTCAGGAGTAAAAATTATGGGTCAAGTTAATAGCCATAGGTTATTTCTACCGATCTTAACAGGCCTACTTGAAGCCCACGGAACGTGGGTGGAAAAAGGGGTGCTTCAGAGCTTCCTACAGTTTGTCGAGGAGGCATACCCGACGTTTATAGAGGAGGAATTCCAAAAAACCTGGCAGCGGATAGGAAAAAGAATTCAAGAATATTATAATGTATATGGCCCCGAAAAGACCCCAGTAGAGGCTATTGATGTATGGAATTTAGTAAGTGAATGCATAGATCCTCAACATGAGAATGCTGAACTTAATCTTGAATTAAGGGAAATTTATGAATTAAAGGACCCTTCTGAAAACCTTGAGGCTGAGCCATATGCCGCAGCCCAAGAGAGTCTGAGATCTTGAAAAGGGAACAACAACCAGTAGATATTGAGTATCAGAATTCAGGTTTGAATATCAAGGAGGAAAGTTATGATGAGTCAATGGAGGGCCGGATGGCTACGATAGAGAAGAAGTTAGAAGAAATGCTACATTTTCTATCAAAAATGGGGATGGAGCAGAGAGCCCCCCCAGAAGTAGGAAAGAAAGATGACCCTCAGGCCACTATGGTGTCTGATTCTAAACCTTACCCCTCACACCCACCGCCACCGGCTGCAGCCTTATGGCCTCAATCCCTTTTTCAACCTTTAGGCAAGCCTAAAGGCCCTAGCAACAAGTCCCTTTTAACAGGCACTACAACCAGGCACAGTGCATCGCAATTTCTCCCGACCCGCGGGTTCAGCTATTCATGAGGCCCGAGGAGGCACCTCCTAAAAGAAGAAAACCAATGGGGGAAAGAGAGGAAGGAGACCAGGCGCATAAAGAAAGACAGAGACAATCTGAGTCGCGTCAAGGTCTCATTTATTAAAAGTAAAGCAGGGTTTATATACCCTGAGTGTAAGGAAGGGAGTATAGAGGGGGAGGATGGAGAGTTTTTGCGATAACAAGAACGGGAAATCTCAAGGTTAGGGGTGGGTCAGGCTGTTCTTTTGGCCGTTGTGCTAACCCAAGCAACAACCTGCGGTTATTCCGAGAAGTATTTTGTGCAGATGACTCAACCAGATGCGATTTGCTCAAGGCTAGAGGGTCTTTGCTTTGTTCCGTTTAACTCCTTGGTCTCTGACAATTCCCCCTTTCCTTTAAAGAACAAGGTCTCTATAGGTGGAGAGAACACCCTGTCTTAGGCTATATGGAGGGACCCTTACTCCTGGCAACATGCCTTGTTGAGCCGGCCTCGACGGCCTCTGTATGTTGTGCCACCCAGGGTAAGCTCCATAATAATCCCGTCATTGGATGCTCTCTAGCCGCTTGGGGTTTATCAGCCAAGAAGTGTATGAAACTGGAGCCCTCTTTCGGGAGTGCTTGTTTCAGACCCTACAGGGTCATCCTGAGCCTCTAAGTGATGATAATGCACCGAGATTGAGTTTTTGGAAAAGGCAGAATTAATTTGATTTTTTATAAATCGCGTAAGGCGCTGAAAAGCCCAAGGGCCAAAAGAAATTAGGAGGAGAAGTCCCACAAGGGGGCCCAAGAGGGAGGGTAAAAGAGCTGATAGCCAGGGAGATGTGGAGAACCAATTTTGATACCAAGATTCTTGTGTTTCCCTTTCTCTTTTTCGCTTTTCTAGGCTAGTTGTAATTTTTTCTAAGCTATCCTTAACAAGTCCTGTTCTATCTACATATACGCAGCATTTTTCCTTTAAAACCGCGCATAAGCCTCCTTGCTGTAGAAAAAGTAAGTCTAATCCTCGTCGATTTTGGAGGACAACTTCTGCCAGAGAGCATCACCGTCAATAGCATCATGCGGAGTGATGACGGGGAAGGCCTCATCATCATGGTTGTTGACCTGTAAAAGAAAAATATTTTTGTTCTCAGGCGCCACCCTGGAATTAATTATATGGCTTTATTGTTTATTATATGGTTTTATTAATCTTTCAGGCAACCATCTAGCTCCCCCTTCTTTAGAATTATAAATGCAAGCTGATTCTTTTCCCCAGATAATGACTGGGTCAGGGCCATTACATATTCCCATCAGTGGGTCTTTCCATAGGGCCTGGGCGTAGTCTGTTTGTGTGGTGGGATGCCAAAGGCGTTCTGCGGCAGATTTGCCATTAGTGTCAAGGGTTAAAAAGTTTAAAACAAAGAGAGCATGTAATAGCAAAGTCTTATAGTTTCCTTTAAGGGAATATAATGTTTCTTGTGAGGCAAGTTTAATGAGGGTGTTTTTTAGAGTCTGATGAGCCCTTTCCACTATTCCTTGTCCTTGGGGGTTGTAGGGGATTCCAGTAATATGTTTTATGCTCATTTGGGAGCAAAATTGTTTGAACTTATGACTGGTATATCCGGGCCCATTGTCTGTCTTTATAGTTTGGGGTTGTCCCATGACAGAGAAAACATATAGGAGATGGTTTATAACATCTTTTGTGGCCTCCCCTAAATGAGCAGAGGCACAAATAAATCCACTAAAGGTATTAATGGTAACATGTACATATTTTAACCTTCCAAAGGAGGGGACCTGAGTAACATCCATTTGCCAAAGTTGTCCAGGTATGAGCCCTCTGGGGTTTACACCTACATGGGGTTCAGGGAGCAGGGTTAGGCAATTTTTGCAGTTTTTAACAATTTGTCTTGCCTGTTCTCTAGTAATTTTAAATTTTAAGCGCAGGGTATGAGCATTAAGGTGGTGAACAGCATGGGCCTCTTGTGCAAGGGTCACCGGATCAACTGTTTGAGATAAGGTAACTATTTGGGTTGCCAAGTCAGCTAATTCATTACCCCGGGTTAGTGGCCCAGGTATGCCAGAATGAGCACGAATATGTCCTACAAAAAAGGGTACAAACGTTGTCTAATAAGTTTTTGCAATTCAAAAAATAATTGAAAAGTAGGTGTAGTAGGCTGAATAACTGGAACCATTTCTAAAACTTGTAAAGCTCTGACAACATAATGGCTATCCGAAAACAGATTAAAAGGGTGGGTCTTTAATAACCGAAAAACACAGCAGGAAATAATTCTATTAACTGAGCAGATTTAAAGGAAGTATTTACAAAGTGGGAAACATTATTAATAACATATGAAGCTTTTCCATTTTTTGAACCATCAATAAAGATGCTCAAAGTATTGGGGATGGGCTTTATCAAGGTATTTTTTAGAAAAACGAAAGGAGTGATATTAAGGAATTGAATAAGTCTGTCGCTGGGCATGTGAGTATCAAAGCTACCCTGGAACCCAGTGCATAAAACAGTCCAATCATCTTGTCTTTGTTGTAACCAATTAATTTGTTCCTTAGAGTAAGGGGTGATTATGATATCAGGATCCTTGCCAAAATATCTGACAGAAGTCTTGAGCCCCAGAAAAATAAGTTGGGAGACCAAAAAGGGGTAGGAGGGGAGTACCTTGGACTGAGAGGTGGAGGCATGAATCCATAACAGGGGCACGGTTTTTTGCCACAATAAACCGGTGAGTGTAAATTCTGTGGCAAAAATGATTAAATAAAGGGTCAAGGAGGGGTTGAAGTAACCTATATTTTGTTGTGTAATGGCCTCCTCTAACTTTATTAGGGCTTTTTCAGCTTCGGGCGTAAGTTTTCTGGGGGAGGAAGGGTCAGAATCTCCCTGTAGAATATTAAACAGGGGTTTGAGATCTCCTGTTGTTAATTTAAGGTGAGGACGTAGCCAATTAATGTCTCCAAGGAGTTTTTGGAAATCATTTAGACAATTTAGCTTATTCCTTTTGATTTGAATTTTTTGAGCATATATTAAAGAGGGTTCTAATTGAAAACCCAGGAACAAGAAGGGATAGCAAGTTTGAATTTTTTCTGGGGAGATAAAAAGTCCTCTGTCTTGTAAAGCAATAACTATTCTTTGAGTCACTTGATGTGCCTCCAGTTCTAGTTTGGCAGCAATTAATAGGTCATCCATATAATGTATAATATATATATGAGGGTATTGAACACGAATTGGGTCTATGGATTGAGCCACAAATTTTTGACAAAGAGTGGGAGAATTAGCCATACCCTGTGGCAACACTCGCCATTGAAAGCGGGGATTAGGGCCTTTATGGTTTATCATGGGTATGGAAAAGGCAAATCTTTTACAATCTCCAGGATCGAGGGGAATGGAGAAAAAACAGTCTTTTATATCTATTACAATTTTAAAATATTCTTTAGGGATAGCTGTGGGAGAGCCAGGATGTTAGAAACCAGACGATGAACATGTCCCTAGATAACCTGTAAGGCCTGGAAGGACTGGACTGAATCATGGTTAGCACTGTCAGCTAGTTTAGCTTTCCCAAGTTTTCCTTTAAATGACTCCTGGGGCTGCCTCTGCTACCAGAGATAACATATGGCCTGGTGGTGGGGGGGGGGCTAACAATTGCTATCAGACCTGGGCAGAATGCTGGGCAGACCGCATTCTTTGGTTTGGAGGGGCATACAGCATTCCCTCCCAGTTCTGCACCCAAGAAAATCCACACAATTAGAAAATATACATCCAAGTATAGCAACCCCTCACATCAGTGTATCAATTCTGACTCTATTTACATTACTGCAGTTTAACTGCATACCAACTTTACTCAAGATATACTCATACCATTGGCGACATACTCAAACCTTTTACGACTTACATGAACATTCCATGATTATTTTCCCTTTTGAGCAAACATTTAAGAGAATTCCTTTCAGATCCTTTTTTTATTCAGATAAACCATTTTAAAGGAGAGTCCTTGCAGTGAGCTTGAAGCTCGGCCTATAATAAGAAAAAACATTCCTGGCGGGGGAGGCCCGAACCTTCCAGAGTTTATAACAACTGTTCCTTCCTCTGGAGTTATAATTCTGGTGGTGGAGGAACAGAGGTCCAGTCCTGCGCTGCCTGCAGTGGCTCGGAACAAGTCTGAGTCAGCGATGTTTGCATCAGAGGCAGATTTTGGGCGGGAGGGGTCATTGGTTGTCGTGGTGGGTAGGTAGGGCCCCCTACTGGGGCCCATAGCCCGTTTCCCGAGACCGCAGATAAAGGCTGGCCATTTATATCGGTTTTGGACTGGCACTCTCTAGCCCAGTGACAGCCTCTTCTGCATTTAGGACAAAGGCCAGGGGGAAGGGGGAGGGGAATCGTCCCAGGAACGTTGGGTTGTTTAATAGTTCCAGGGCATTCTCTAGCAAAATGTCCAATTTGTCCACATTTAAAACAGTTTTTAGGGCTAGATATTTGTCCTAGTTTTCCTGAAGGTGGAGTCTGGTTTTGTAGTATGGCTCCAATGGCCAAATTAATAGATTTAGACATTTTATGTTCAAAGGAATCCACATCATTGCAAATTTTAATCATACCATTTAAATCTAGGGTCTTTGTTTTGCCTCTTAAAGCAGCTTTACAGGCTGCATTAGCATTTTCTATGGCCAACTGTCTAACTATAATATCATCTGTATCTACCTCACCTAATATTCTTTCAGCTGCTTCTAACAGTCTGGCAACGAATTGAGAATATGGTTCATTATTGCCTTGTACTACCCTGGAAAGAGAGGTAGTAACCGCTCCTGCAGCAGGCACGGCTCTCCAGGCAGCCAGGGCAGCCTGAGCAGTCTGGGTTAATATTCCTGCAGGGAGTTTTTGTTGTTTTTCCTCCGAGGCAAATTTGCCCCTCCCTGAAATTTTATCAGAAGACCATGAAGCCATTTGTGTATGTTTTTTATTGGTAATAGCTTGATTTTCTGCCCTATCTATAAATTCAGCTTTCCAGGTTAGATATTGACTCCTGGTTAAAACAGACTGCACAATCTTGTGCCACTCAAGAGGCAATAAATATCCCTCACCCCCGAGGCCCTCCAGTACTGTTAAAGTAAAAGGAGTGTTAATTCCATAATTCTTAACAGCCGAATGTAGTTCTTTAATTTGTTTAAACGTCAATCTCCTATATGTAATTTGAGAATGTCTCCTTGCCTCCTCCTGATCACCCCCTTCCTCCTCGGAGGCAGAGGAATCTAGGTTTTGTCCCTCCTCCTGCCTTCTGGTGGTGTCCGCCTCCTCCTCTCCCACTTCTCCTCCCTCCCCCTCTTGTTCCCGAGGTTGAGTGTTAGAGCGAGTAATTACGGGGAAGGAGAGGGAAACAGTTTGCGCCCCGGATCTGAGTCTACTATTGCGACTCTCTGAGGCCGAGGGTGTTTTAGGGGGCTTGTTACCCGAGGCATGGGGGTAGTCATGGCTTCCCCAACAAGATCCATTTGTAAATCATGAATTTGCAAAGTGAGGTCCCTTAACTCTCTTTTTAAATGAAGCACGTTTTTTAATTCTGTCACTTGTTTCAAGAGAGAGTCTTTGGATTTAAGGAGACCTTGCACCTCCGGAGGAACAGAAAATGATCTCAACATTTCCTGTGGTGGGGCTGACGGGAGAGGGGTGTCTGGATAGGGGGGAGGGGTGGGCCAGTGAAGGGCCCTTATCTCTGGAGTCTGTGTAGCTGCAGAAACTTGGGGAAGAGGAAAAGGGCCATATCTTTCTTCCTCATAATGCGCTGCCTCCTCCTCTAGCTCCACCTCAGAGGGGGGGTTGAGCCTGCCATTATCAGGAGAAGTCTTAGGAATAATAGGATAAATATTTTTATAAGGTTTTAGTGACATATTTTTCTTTCAACAAAACAAAAGAATTTTACCAAATCTTTCTTTTTAACTCTTATTCCTCTCTCCCTAAGTGATCCTTTCATTTCTTTTATAAATAAAACCTCTTTTGATAACGCTTTGCCCATGGTTGATGGGACGGCAGAACTTACCTCAAGACTCTCCCACGGTGCACGAGCGATGCGGTGTGGGCGTCTCTACCTTAATATAATCGGGGTCCCCTGTTCTCCACGCCATCCGGTAGGTCACCGTGCTTCGAGCCCCACGTTGGGCGCCACTTCTCCCGACCCGCGGGTTCAGCTATTCATGAGGCCCGAGGAGGCACCTCCTAAAAGAAGAAAACCAATGGGGGAAAGAGAGGAAGGAGACCAGGCGCATAAAGAAAGACAGAGACAATCTGAGTTGCGTCAAGGTCTCATTTATTAAAAGTAAAGCAGGGTTTATATACCCTGAGTGTAAGGAAGGGAGTATAGAGGGGGAGGATGGAGAGTTTTTGCGATAACAAGAACGGGAAATCTCAAGGTTAGGGGTGGGTCAGGCTGTTCTTTTGGCCGTTGTGCTAACCCAAGCAACAACCTGCGGTTATTCCGAGAAGTATTTTGTGCAGATGACTCAACCAGATGCGATTTGCTCAAGGCTAGAGGGTCTTTGCTTTGTTCCGTTTAACTCCTTGGTCTCTGACAGCAATTAAACCTGACTCAGGCTGCTAGAGAGAGGGAAGATATTTCAGGGCCTCGATGCTTCCCTAGTTTAGTTGATCATGATGAACAAGTATACCATCAACCTGTTCCTGTTAAACTGTTACAGGATTTAAAGAGTGCCTGCTCCCAATATGGGCCAACTGCCCCTTTTACTCAAGTAATATTGGAGGCCGCATGTGCTGGTATTGCATGCCCAAATGACTGGAAGCGGCTTGCCAGAGCATGCCTTAGTGCAGGAGAGTACTTATTATGGGAGACAGAGTTCACTGCACAGTGTCGGGCTAAAATTGAAACAAATAGGCCTAAGAACCTGCCTTACACTGTTGATCAGTTGTTAGGAGAGGGAACCTATAAAAACACCGAAGATCAATTGGGTTATGCAAAGGAGGCCTATTTGCAAATAAATGCTGCGGCGAGAGAGGCTTGGAAAAGGTTACGCAATTCCAATCGTACAAAAAATCTAGTAGAAGTTAAACAGGGACCGAATGAACCTTATCTAGAATTTTTGTCTCGATTAATGGAGACTGCAGACCGCCTAGTACAAGATGAGAATGCAAGGAAGATTATAGTTAGACACATAGCCTATGAAAATGCCAACGCCGCCTGTCAGGCGGCTATCAGACCCCATGGGAATAAGGGAGGAATCACGGACTTTATTTCACTGTGTGCTGATATTGGACCCTCCCATGTACAAGGCCTTACCTTAGCCGCCGCTCCTCAAAGAAAGACTGTTACTGAGTTTCTAAAATATAGAGGTCAGCGGCATTCTCGGGATGCTAGACCCCCAGGGCATTGCTTTTCTTGTGGACAAATAGGACATTGGATGATGCAATGCCCATGCCAGGCCAGGCAAAAGAGAGAAAAAACACCTGGCACATGTCCACGCTGTGGTAAAGGGAAGCACTGGGCTAAAGATTGCAAGTCAGCAACAAATCGCAATGGCTGCCCGTTTTTGGGAAACTGGAGAAGGGGCCAGCCCCTGGCCCCGCAAAACCATGGGGCAGTCCCTCCCTCTTCTCGGCCACAAGTCCATCTTCTAACAACCCCCCAAGATCAGTCTCCAGCCTCCTGCATGCCACCCCAGGCAGTGCAGGATTGGACCTCTGTTCCTCCACCTGCTCAGTATTGACCCCAGAGATGGGGACACAAGCTCTCCCCACGGGGGTCTTCGGCCCCCTTCCCCCGGGAGTGGCTGGATTGCTGTTAGGGCAAAGTAGCTCAGCCCTTAAAGGGATACAGATTACACCTGGCAAAATTGACCAGGATTTTACTGGAGAAATCAAAGTTATGGCCTCTGCCCCGAAACACGTGGTATCCATCCCAGCCGGTCAAAAATTAGCACAACTAATACTTGTGCCTTTACCTCCCGGGGAGACTGCTAATTCCCCATGTGGACAGAGAGGATTTAGATCTTCTGATATCTATTGGGTACAAAGCATAAAACAAGAGAGGCCTGAGATGACTATATTTATACAAGAAAAGCCCTTTAAAGGAATATTAGACACTGGAGCAGATGTGTCTGTGATATCTAAAAAACATTGGCCAGCCCAATGGCCCCTGACAACCTCTATGACTTCCCTACAGGGGGTTGGGCAAGCAACTGACCCACAGCAGAGCAGTGCGATCCTTGTTTGGAGAGATGAGGAAGGGCACTCTGGTCATTTTCAGCCATTTGTCCTGGATCATCTGCCAATTAATTTATGGGGTCGTGATATCATGGAAAAAATGGGAGTGTATATGTTTAGTCCTAGTGCTGCGGTCACTAAGCAGTTACTTGATCAAGGCCTCCTCCCCTTTAGGGGACTAGGACGAGCAGCACAGGGGGAGCTAGAGCCACTCCAACCCCAGTCTCACCCTATGAGACAAGGATTAGGGTATTCTTTAACGGGGGCTGTAGTTTGTCCTGCCCCTCATGCTGATCCCATAAATTGGCTCTCTGAAGAACCGGTATGGGTCGAACAGTGGCCTCTTTCACTAGAAAAGATCATTGCAGTACAGCAGCTGGTACAGGAACAGCTGGACTTGGGACATGTGGCCCCTTCTAACTCTCCATGGAACTCTCCAATTTTTGTTATAAAGAAAAAGTCAGGTAAATGGAGGCTGTTACAGGATTTGAGGAAAGGGAACGCGTCAATGGAACTGATGGGGGCCCTACAGCCTGGCTTGCCTTCACCCATGGCAATCCCAAAGGATACTTATAAGATTATTATAGATTTGAAGGATTGTTTCTATACTATACCCTTGGCGCCTCAAGACTGTAAGCACTTTGCCTTCAGCGTCCCCTCTGTTAATTTTAAAGAACCCATGAAGCGATATCACTGGCTTGTGCTTCCACAGGGCATGGCAAATAGCCCAACTTTATGTCAAAGTTTTGTAGCTAGAGCCATTTCTTCCACTCGTGAAAAATTTTCTTCTGTTTATATTGTTCATTATATGGATGACATCTTGTTGGCTTGTTCTGACCCTATCGTCGTACGACAAGCCTTTGGACAACTAAAGCAAGATCTGAGCCTGTTTGGCCTTATAATAGCAGCTGAAAAGGTTCAGGAACACCCCCCTTTTACATATCTAGGCCATATATTAGGCCCACACTATTTTAAAAGCCAAAAAATACAATTAAAAACTTCACACTTCAGAACTCTTCATGATTTTCAGCAATTCTTAGGAGATATAAATTGGCTTCGGCCTTATCTAAAGCTCTCCACAAGAGAGTTAAAACCCCTCTTTGATCTCTTAAAAGGAGATACCAACCCTACATCCTTGCGCGAATTAAATCCTGACGCCAGGAGGGCCATCCAAATTGTGGAAAAGGCAATTTCCCAGCAACAAGTGAACTATTGTGACTATTCTAAACCCTGGGGAGTTTACATTTTAGCTACTTCTCACTCCCCAACTGCTGTATTGTGGCAGGATGGCCCACTTTTATGGCTTTATCTACCATCAACACCCGGCAAAGTGC
Organism: Megascapheus bottae; assembly: GCF_031878675.1. Taxonomy (NCBI): domain Eukaryota; kingdom Metazoa; phylum Chordata; class Mammalia; order Rodentia; family Geomyidae; genus Megascapheus; species Megascapheus bottae. The sequence goes on from NC_143513.1 coordinate 764,925, forward strand.
TGACCCCCTACTACGAATTGGTAGCTAATCTGATACATATGTGCCGAGTGGATTCCCGTAAATATTTAGGTCAGGAACCTCATTTTATCTGTGTCCCATATAATCTACAACAACAAGATTGGCTATTCGTCCATTGCGATCCTTGGGCCATTGCTTGGGCCAATTATACGGGAAAAATTTTGCATCACTACCCGTCTAACAAACTTCTCCAATTTGCTGCGTGTCATACGTTTCTATTTCCTTCCATAGTACAGGCCTCGCCTTTATCTTCTGCCGCTTTGGTATTTTACAGATGGATCCTCTAATGGAACGGCTGCTTTGACCATTAATGGGAAAACTCAATCTTGGGTTACGGGTTTTTCCTCCACCCAAGAGGTGGAATTAGAGGCTGTTTTACAAGCACTCGTCCTGTTACAAGACGAGCCCTTTAACTTATACTCAGACAGTCAATATGTAATTCGTGCTCTTCAAGTCATAGAAACTGTTCCCTTTATTGGAACTACTAACTCCAATATTCAGACCCAATTTCGCCAAGTACAAACTTTGCTTTGTTCTCGCAACCACCCTTGTTTTTTTGGCTTTGTTCGAGCTCACACTAATCTTCCTGGCCCTTTAAGTGAGGGCAATGCAGTTACTGACTCCTCCACCAGAGTTTATTTAACTCAGGTTGAACTTGCTAAGCAGTCACATGCCATCCACCATCAAAACAGTCGAGCCTTGCGCCGACAGTTTAAATTATGTAGAGAAGCAGCACGACAAATAGTTAAGACTTGCTCCAACTGTGTCCCTTTTTCACCAGCCCCCCATTTAGGTATAAATCCACGAGGACTGCTTTCTAATCACATTTGGCAGATGGATGTCACGCATGTTCCATCATTTGGCCGATTAAAATATGTTCATGTTACTGTAGATACTTATTCTAATTTTATCTTGGCCACCCCACTTGCTGGGGAAGCCACTAAACATTGTATTTCTCACTACATTCGATGCTTTGCTATGATGGGGATTCCCTCCCAAATAAAAACAGATAATGGCCCTGGATATGCAGGCTGAGCATTTCAATCCTTCTGCCATTCCTATAATATCACTCATATTACAGGCATTCCTTACAATCCTCAAGGTCAAGGCATCGTCGAGAGAGCTAATGGATTATTAAAACATCAAATTGCTAAAATACAGAAAGGAGAGTCGTATCCCGCTACCCCTGTGAATATACTTAATCATGCTTTATTTGTTTTAAATTTTTTGAATTTGGATTCAAATAATTTATCTGCTGCTCAGCGATTCTGGGAAAAAAGAGAGCAGCGTGCTTTTGCCTTAGTAAAGTGGAAGGATCCCCTAACTGGTGCTTGGCATGGACCCAATCCTGTTCTAACCTGGGGTCGAGGGCATGTATGTGTTTTTTCACAAGGAGAAAATGACGCCCGCTGGCTGCCTGAATGCTGCGTTCGGATCGTGGAGAGTGACAGTGGCCATCCAAGCAGCGACTCACTGGGCCTACACCCCCAACCCTCCAGTGGTGCATCCTGCGACGTGGGAAGGACCTGAGTTATTTGTGCATGTCAGTTGGGACTGCTACTGATCCACTTGTTCCACACATTCATATGAGCTGTGTTTCTCCTCCTTTTACTATTATGTAGGGACCTTTTAACATATTCATTGACTCTACACAATTTAATATGTGACATTATTTTGTCTTTACCATCCCTCTTCTTAATAACCTTTTTTGTAAAAGATGCCCAGGTGAAAAGCAAAGGCCTCCAGAGGTAAGTAGAAGTCGGCCGACCCCCCTGTATGTCTGCGTTTTATTTTATTTTATTTTTGTTTGTTTGTTTGAAAAGGTGCACTGTGGGCCTAAAACAGAGGCCTGGGTGGTCAAGGGACGCCTGACCCCCCCTCCCCTTCTGAGTTTCTTGTCAATAACAAGGCATACCTGAGAGTCCCACCAGCAAGACATGTCTAAATCTAAAAATAACTGTTTGGTGAAAACATTCATTTGAGCTCATGTTTTTTTTGTGTTAAGTGTATCTGATTGAGTCCAATTTTCTTGTTATATGTCAATGTCTGATTATTTAAAAGTCTCCGTTTCTCTGTCTTGCTCGTGTTACATATTTTTCCTTGTCCAGTTTTGTCTTTAAATTGGTACCATTTCTAAGTATGGATCCGTATGGTTTTTCTGTGCGTACTCAAGCACACATCCTTGTTATTTTTTTGAATATTTCTGGGCCTAGCATGGCCGCTCCCCCATGTCTGCAGTTGTAACAAGCCCTGGAAAAATAAATTCCAGCTAAGTTGCCTTGCAAAAAGTTTTGTTTTGAACCTGGTTCTCACCTGTAAGAGTAAAATTGGCAAAACTCTCTTGACACAAACTTCCGGAAATTGAACGGCCGATATTAATTTTGTGCGCTTTATGATCTTTGAGTATGTATGTGTGTGAATGAGTGAGTGAACATGTTCAAGGTTAAATTGTCACCATGCTGTATAAAACAATGGATAAATTTATACTTAAACACAAAGACAATTGGGTAAATCTAAGCTTAAAACTTCAACAAAAATATTAGGTTTGAATGTTTTACAATGTCTCAAAGAATTATTGTGTTGTCTTAAAGAAAAACTGGTAAATATTTTTCTAGATCCTGAAATCTGCATTTTATTGCAGGGCATACAGCTATTTACATCGTAAACATTGTATCCTGTTTAGCACAGAGGTATTAGGGAATTTGGGATTTATTACCTTAAGTTAAAGTTTGGAGACATGTATTAGAGATTTAAATGTAAAATTGTTCATTAACGTCAGAAACTTTGTCTGTCTTTTCTTGCAAACTGACACTAGAAATCTAATGGTAAAATGTGGATAATGTGATTAGTATTTTAAAGGAATGTTTAAAGGTTTATCTCTGTATGATTTGGTTTCATGTTACTGGATTGCAATTGGATGTATCTTAGAAAAAGGAGGAAACTAAGTTCAGACTTAGATTTTTGGTGCACTGATGATGTTTGTAGTTCTTGCATTAAGGAAAAACATATTTGGGTTTAAACTGTGGGAGTTCTAGGCAGCAATCTTAACTGAAGTAAAAGAAAAAAAAAGCCTCTTCTAAAAGGAGGCCTGAAGGCAAAGGGCGTTCCTTCAGCCCAAGGAGACCTGGAGAAAAGGGAGTGCCTTGAGCCCTTAAAGGTTTTTCAAATGCAAATGAAGACTAAAATGTTAAGTGTTTAAGTTAAAAAGTGTAAACGTTTTAAAGAACATTAGAAATGGGTTTCTGAATAATATTTGAAAGTGAAGTTGTCTTAAATGTTTTAAGAAAGAGAAAAAAGGAAAATCAGGACTACCAAAGTAACTTCCAGCTAGCCCATGGAGAAGAACAGCAATCCTTATTCAGATGTAACTTTGGCTTTTACCAGGTTCTAGGTAAGCTCATGCTTAGAGACTATTTCTGTGTTGACCACCTTGTTGCTTTAATTGGAGTAACGTGGCCTTTTGTAGGACTCACTGATCTGAAAACTGCAGTTCTGAGCCAACCCCAGGCAAAGCAAAGTCCCTGTGAGACTGTGGTGTCTAATCTGGCAGCAGAGTGCTAATTGAGGCAGAGTTGCTTTGGAGCTCAAAGTGGCAGAGTGCTAGCCTTGAGCTGGAGAGCTGAGGGACAGTACCCAGACCCCGAGTTCAAGTCCAGCAACCAAGCAAGTGAAATGCCAATGGGATGTTTATCCCTGTGTGGAGAGACACTACTGGGACAATGAAGTATCCAGATGCAGAAAGCCTCTGCGTGGATGGCAGAGATGGTGTCAGATCCTAGAGTCACTCGTGCTTGGCCATTCAATATTAATCAGAGCCGGGAGGTCATAGAATAGTTTGTAAGCATGCCTTACTAATGCCCGTGCCTTTCATAACTGGGCAGGAACTTGTCTATCTTCTGTGATAGTGGGTAGTTTAAAGTCCTAATTGAGCGAAATTTTTATTTTTTATTTTTGACACCAGCCACAAATTCAGGAAAAGTTTGTGGATCTGAGGCTTGTGTCTCTATTAATCTGTTTAGATCTGACAACTGAAGCATTGTTAAGGTTGCAGAAATTTAGTTCCCCAGACAATCAAGAAAAAGCCTTTGCAAATGGGTGCTATGTAAGCTACACTATTGTAGCCAAAGATGGTTTGTGCAGTTGTTAAATGTTAAATATGATCTCTAGTTTGGAGTAAATTATTGTTCCTAATATCTAATCCTTGCAACCCCTTGATAAAACAGGCTAGGCTTCTTAAGGTCCCTGGTCAAGCACAGAGACAACACCCCTGAGTCAGCTTGAAGAAGTCACAGAAGTTGAATCTCCGCCCATCAATCCCTGTTAGACCAAGGGACCAAAGTCATTTTTGGAAAATGTGACAGGATAAATTAGGGGTATAGAAAAGAGTAAAAAATTGCACTTGTGTTTCTTTTAAAATAAAGACGGGGGAGATGTGGGGGACTGACTGTGGGGTCAGTGACCTTGGACCTGCACAATTGAGTACACAAGGAAGTAAGCTCTTATCATGATTTTGGGCTGTGTCAATAGCTTCTCATTTAACCTGTTTGGGACTTGATAGCTTCTCATTCAACCTATTTCAGACTTGATACTGTTTGTACGAATGTAGCCCCTGGCAGTTCCCTAGTTTAAAGAAGTGTATTTAAGATTGAGAACTGGAAATAAACGGGGCTACGGTCTTGGGCTACAGGCTTCTTAAGCTGTGGCTCCTGATTTGGGCTGTAGCCCTCCTGAACCCCATCTGTTTGTCTCTCTTCTATTTTTTCCTAGTCCTTGCCCCCTATTTCAGGAATCCCAATCTGCGAATCCTGGTTTGCTGCCGGTTGGCCCCGGCAGATGCCCACTCTCTCCACTTCTCTTCAATATAGTGCTGGAACCGTTAGCCAGAGCAATAAGGCAAGAAAAGGACATTAAAGAGATCCACATAGGAAAAGAAGATGACATGATCCTCTACCTGAGTGACCCAATAAGCTCCACTCCCAAACTCCTAGAATTAATAAACCACTTTAGCAAAGTTTCAGGATATAAAATTAACCTGCAAAAGTCAATAGCCTTCTTGTATGCCAAAGAAGGCCAAATCAAGAAAAATGATCCCATTTGGAATAGCCCCCAAAAGAATAAAATACTTAAGAATTAACCAAAGATGTCAATGAATTATTTAATGAAAACTATGAAAGCCTAATGAAAGAAATTAAAGAGGACACCAGGAAATGGAAAGACCCATGCTTATGGGTAGGGAGAACCAACATAGTGAAAATGGCCATACTGCCAACACTGATATATAAATTCAATGCAATCCCCATCAAAATCCCAAAGACATTCTTTACTGAAATAGAAGATACAATCCAAGGGTTCATATGGAACAAGAAAAGACCTTAGAATAGCCAAAACAATTCTAGGCAAAAAGAGCAATGCTGGTGGTATTACAATACCAGACATCAAACTCTACTCTAGAGCCAAAATAACAAAAACAGCATGGTATAGGCACAAAAATAGACCAGAAGATTTATGGAACAGAATAGAAGATCCAGAAATAGAACCAAATACCTGTAGTCAACTTGTATTTCACAAAGGAGCCAAAGATATACAGTGGAACAAACACAGCCTATTCAATTATTGGTGCTGGCAAAACTGGGCAGCCACATGCAGAAAACTAAAAATTGACCCTAGCCTTTCCCCATGCACAAGCATTAACTCAAAATGGATTAAAGAACTCAATGTCAGACTGGAAACCTTGAAACTGCTACACGATAGAGTTGGAGAGACACTGGAACTCATAGGCACAGGAATCCCAGGGTCACAACAGATTGGAGAGAGACTCAATAAATGGGACTACCTAAAAATAAAAAGTTTCTGTACAGATAAAAGCATAGCCACTAAAGTAGAAAGACAGCCAACCAACTGGGAAAAGATATTTACCAATAATACATCAGGCAAATGCTTAATATACAGTATCTACAGGGAACTCAAGAAACTAATCGCCCCAAACCCATCAAACCAATCACTAAATGGGCAAGGGAACTAAAGAGAGACTTATCAAAAGAAAAGATTAAAATGGCTAGAAAAGCATATGAGAAAATGCTCATCATCCATGGTCATAAAGGAAATGCAAATAAAAACAACCCTAAGATACCACCTTATCCCAACAAGAATGGTCAAGACTTTGAACTCAGACAGTGACAGGTGCTGGTGGGGTTGTGGAGAAAAAGGAACCCTACTGCACTGCTGGTGGAATTGTAAGCTAGTTCAGCCACTCTGGAAAGCAGTGTGGAGTTTCTTAAAGAACTGAAAATTGACCTTCCCTACAATCCCACCATACCACTCCTAGGCATCTATCCTGAACATCATATCCCAAGATATGATAAGGACACCTGCTCAGCTACATTCATCTCTGCACTATTCACAATAGCCAGGCGATGGAAACAATCCAGATGCCCTACTGCAGATGAATGGATACAGAAAATGTGATATATATAGATATATAGTTATTTATGCACAATGCAATTCTACACAGCCAACAGACAAGATAAAATAATGGCATTTGCAGGGAAGTGGATGAATCTAGAGCAAATGATGTTGAGTGAGACAAGTCAAGTATCCTTAATATGTGGCTATTAGATCCAAACAGCACAAGAGCGAGAACTCAATAGTTGCATACCCAATGCTATGGACATGGTACTGAAAATATAAACACAACTACATAGACATAAAAACTTATGACTTTATAGACATAATGTTTTATTACATAGATTAATATGTATCTATAACATACAAACCCTCAGCCTAATTTTAATTATGTCCTAAAATCTAAGTGCCAGTGATTGTATATAGAGATTCCTTTCTTGAATACTTGTTAAACACATCATTTGAAGTATGATATAAAAATCAATGTTAATAAATTCTTTAAATTAAAAAAACTCCTCAAAGAAACAACCATCCCACTAAAAGGTGGGCTAAAGACCTAAAGCGAGACTTCTCTGAAGAGGAAATAAGAATGGCCTATAGACACATGAAAAAATGCTCAACATCTCTGGCCATAAAAGAAATGCAAATCAAAACAACTTTAAGGTTCCACCTCACTCCAGTTAGAATGGCCATTGTCAAGAAATCTAATAATAGGGGCCGAGAGTTTGGCCTAGTGGTAGAGTGCTTGCCTAGTATGCACGAAGGCCCAGGTTCAATTCCTCGATACCACATACATAGAAAAAAGCTGGAAGTGGTGCTGAAGCTCAAGTGGTAGAGCTCTAGCCTTGAGAAAGTCCAAGGACAGTGCTCAGGCCCTGAGCTCAAGCCCAGGACTGGCAAAAAAAAAAAGAAGAAGAAGAAATCTAATAATAGTTGCTGGTGGGGACATAGCCAGGAGGGATCACTTCTACACTGTTGGTGGGAGAGTAAACTCATTCAACCACTCTGGAAAGAGTAGTTCCTCAAAAGACTGAACATAAAGCTCCCCTATGACCCAGAAATCCCATTCATTGTCATTTACCCAAATGTCCAGAAACAAGGGCATACAAAACTTACTAGCACAACGATGTTCATTGCAGCATTATTTACCATAGCTAAGATATGGAACCAACCCAGATGCCCTTATACACAATGGAATTCTATGCTGCCATCAGAAAGAATGACATTGCCCCATATGTAAGGAGATGGAAAGACTTGGGGGAAAAAAATCATATTAAGTGAAGTAAGGCAGAGCCAAAGGAATATAGGCTCAATGGTTTCCCTCATTTGTAATAATTAGTAGACATCTAGGACTCTCCTAGCAGAATATTGCAATAGCTCAAAAGCTATGCACATAAGGTCATACAGAGGGCTGGGAGTTTGGTCTAGTGGTAGAGTGCTTTCCTATCATGCATAAGGACCTGGGTTCTAGTCCTTGGTACCACATACATAGAAAAAGCCAGAAGTGGGACTGTGGCTCAAGTGGGTGAGCACTTGCCTTGAGAATGCCCAAGGACAATGCTCAGGCCCTGAATTCAAACCCCAGGACTGGCAAAAAAAAAAAAAGATTAAAAAAAAAATAAGAACAGGGGAAAACAAGATGAGGGGTGGGAAAGGGGGGAAGGGAAATGGGGACTATGACGTGTGAAAGGGTTTCAATGTGTTGGAATTAAGGCACCATTTATCTGGCAAATATCATGTAACCCTTCTATTAATTACAATAAAAAATATATTAAAAAATATTAAAAAAATAAGGTCATATAAAAGAACTGTACTCTAGGATATGGAAACAAGAGATTTATCTTTATGATTGATGCTCTTATGTTATTTCTTTTCTTTTTTTCCCCTTATGGTGGTTAATCTTACATGGTTACTGTATCTGACTATGTTACCTGGTAATATTGTATATTTGTTTATTTGAAATAAAGAAGGAAAGGGAGGAAAACAAGATGATTTGGAGGGGGTGGGAGGAAGGAAACAGCGACAAAAACATGAGGAGAATCAATGTGCGAGAAGTAATGTACTCAATACCTGACAAATGTAACTGTAACACCTCCATACATCACCCTGACAAGAAAATAAAATAAAATAATAATAATAAAAAAAATTTTAAAAGGGGGACTAGTGAGAAAACTAAGGTGGGTTTGGTGATGGGAACGTTGCTGTCCATGCTTCCCCTCATGATGTGGGCCTGCCTTTAGCAAGATATGATGCTGCCCACCATTGCTTCCACTGCCACTGCTGCCATTCACCATAGAGCAAGACTTAGGAATGTACAATATACAGGCTCCATCACCACTGGCTTCTCTGTGTAGATGGTTCAGTGTGATGCCAAAGCCATGCGGAAGCAGCTGAGAGTCTGATCCATTTCATAGACACGCTGACTTCCTAGTCACTCTCTGTAAAGTTGGCATATTCACCCAGAATTGGAAAACCTATAAGCTTACATAAATACAAAAATACAGGTAAGTAGTTTGCATTGTTAGTTTGAATGTATACCATCTAATCCACCATTTCCTGATTTAAATGTCACATTAAGCGTTCATTTAGGATATATTTTTAAGGTATTGTATGCCTCTGACAAACCTTCAAGGATATGTTTCCGAAGATTTACATTAGAATTTAAAGTACTGGTGCTACTGACATTAGTGAAAAAGTACTTGTGCATCTGTCACTTTTTCTTGCATATATACCTAAGCATACAATAAAAAGGTCACATAATGAATATAACCTTAACTCTATGGTAAACTAGTAAGCTGTTTATCCTAAAGATCTGTACATTGCACATCTCACCAACAGTGAGTGAAAGTGCCAAGTTCACTATAGCCTTTCCAACATTTGTTATTGTCTCTTTGTTTGACTAAAGCCATACTAATGAGTGTGAAGTGTTATCTTCTGGCTTCGATTCTTATTTACTTCATGATAATGTTTTAACATACATGGATTTGATAATATTTTGGTAAAGATTTTTGTATCTATTTTATAAGGACTATTTTACTGTATCATTCTTTCCTTGCATTATATTTTCTGACTTTGCTATAAGTGATGCTGGCCTCATAAAGTAACTTGGGAAATACTTCATACTGTACTTCTCTGGAAAATTACATTTGTATGATTTATTTAACATTTGTATGAATTCATACCATAAAACTATTTAAGTTTTGGACTTTATATTTTTGATGGTCTTAAACTATGAATTAAAATGTTAAAATGCTTTAAAAAAAAAAACTCTAGGGGCTGGGAGTTTGGCCTAGTGGTTAAAGTGCTTGCCTATCATGCATGAAGACCCGAGTTCGATTCCTCGGTACCACATACATAGAAAAAAAGCCAGAAGTGGTGCTGAGGCTCAAGTGGTAGAGCTCTAGCCTTGAGAAAGTCCAAGGACAGTGCTCAGGCCCTGAGCTCAAGCCCAGGACTGGCACAAAAAAAAAAAAAAAAAACCTCAAAAGTAAGAAAGGAAAAAAAAAAAAAGAAAGGGCAAGGAGTTTGGCCTAGGGCTAGAGTGCCTGCCTAGCATGCACCAAGACACAGGTTCGGTTCCTCAGTACCACATACACAAAAAAAGGTGGAAATGGTGCTGTGGCTCAAGTGGTAGCCTTCAGAAAGCCTAAGGAGAGTGCTCAGGTCCTGAGTTCAAGCCCCAAGACTGGCCAAAAAAAAAAAAAAGTAAGAGAAACTTAGCTCATTGAAGTAGATGAGTAAAAATACCCAGTAAAATACCCATTAACACAGAACCAGAAATAAGGAAAATTTAAATATATCATTTAACATAAAAAAATGGAGTGGGGTATATTATGAATTATATGTTAGTAAAGTCGCTTGCTGTGTATAGACTTCATAGGAAAAAGAGATAGAACTATTAGCGTAATTATGGTTAAGAGTTGAGATGGATTAGGGAAGAGGACAGGATATAGAAACAGTATTCCATGTCCCCATACTACAGTTTGTACACTGCAGTCTAACATACCTTGTGTGAAATTTTTATACCACTGTGGAAATTCCTATGCTAGTGCTTGCTATTGATACAAAATTTGGGGAAAGGGTACCATTTCCATCATTGATGTCCTTACTGTTCCAAGGAACAAAACTGAAGAGATAAGTTTCAGTACTATGGAATAAAAAGAGAAAAAGAAAACTAAGCACAGAGATGTTGGGAAAGTTGAAAAGCAAACAAGAGCCATTGGTTTGGTTTCAGGGAGCAGGTAACAATGTTGACAAGTATGTACTTATTATCTTATTTATGTGACTGTAACCCCTCTGTACATCATCTTAATAAAATTAAGACTTTTTTTTTTGCCAGTACTGGGCATGAACCCAGGGCCTGAACACTGTCCCTGGATTTTCTCAACGATAGGGCTCTACCACTTGAGCCACAGCACCACTTCTGGCTTTTTGCCATATATGTGGTACCAAGGAACCAAACCCGGGTCTTCGTGCATGCTAGGCAAGCACTCTATCACTAGGCCAAACTCCCGGCCCCAGCATTAATTATTTTTAAAAAATGGAGTAGGGTCAGTAGGGTCCAGAGTATGGCCTAATGGTAGAGTGTTTGCCTAGCATGTACAAAGGCCTAGGTTCTATTTTTTGGAACCATATACACAGAAAAAGCTGGACATGGTGTTGTGGCTCAAGTAATAGAGCTCTATCCTTGAGAAAGTTCAAGAACAGTGTCCAGGCTCTCAGTTCAAGCCCTTAGTTCATAGAATGGCAAACAAGAAATGGAATTCAGAGCACTGGTGGCATACACCTGCAATCCTAGCCACTCAGGAGTCTGAGATCATGGGTAGAAAAATCCCCATGAGAATTTTATTTCTAATTAACCACTCAAATACTTAAGAGTGGCACTGAAGCTCAAGTGGTAGAACACTAGCCTTGAGTACAAATGAGGCTCAGGGACACCAGGGCCTGAGTGCAAGGCCCCCACAACCAACAGCAAAAACAACAAAAAAATGGGCTGGGTACTAGTAGCTCCACCCCATAATCCTACCTACTAAGGAGGCTGAGACCTGAGGATCAAAGTTCAAAGCCAACCTGGGCATAAAAGGACCTGAGACTCTTATTCCCAATTAACCACCAGAAAACTGGAAGTGGCGCTGTGGCTCAACGTGGTAGAGTGCTAGCCTTGAGCTGAAAAGTTCACAGACTTTAGTGCCTGGGCTAGTTTTGAACTGAGATCCTCAGATCTCAGCTTCCTGAGTAGCTAGGATCACAGGCATGAGCCACCAGATCCAGCTGTAAATGTTTTTTTTTTTTTTTTTTGCCAGTCCCAGGGTGTGAACTCAGGGCCTGAGCACTGTCCTTGGGCTTTCTCAAGGCTAGAGCTCTACCACTTGAGCCTCAGCATCACTTCTGGCTTTTTTCTATGTATGTGGTACTAAGGAATCAAACCCAGGTCTTAGTGCATGCTAGGCAAGCACTCTTACCCCTAGGCCAAATTCCTGGCCTCTGTAAATGTTTTTTTAAAAAAAGATATTTTATGTACCATTGTAATATACTGCCAGCAGATGTATGGTGCTAGATATTACTTAAGAGAAAAGCAAATTGAAACAATGAGTCTGCAATATATATCTCAAAACAATTATTCTTGCAGTGGTGAGTATAAAATCCAGCCTTTTGCCTACTGTCAGTGGGTCACTCCAGCAATTGCAGTTTAATGTCAGCCTGGGCAGGAAAATCTGTGAGACTTTTTTTAACCAGTCCTGGAACTTGAACTCAGGGGCTGAGCACTATCCTTGAGCTTTCTCAAGGCTAGTGTACTATCATTTGAGCCACAGCACCACTTCCAGCTTTTTCTGTGTACGTGGTAGCAATGAATTGAACCCAGGGCTTCATGTATACTAGGCAAGCACTCTAGCACTACGTCCTCTGTGAGACTCATATCTTCAATTAATGACCAAAAAGCAGGAACTAGAGCTGTAGCAAAAAAGAAAAAGGGCTCAGGGCCAGTGCCCAAGCAGTGAGTTCATGCTCAAAGACAAAAATAAAAGCCCTCAACCATACTCTAAACTCTTCTGGTATCAGGTGGCTCATGCCTGTTATCCTAAGACAGAAATCCTAAAACGGGCAGATCACAACCCAGGCACACATCCAAGTAGGAAGATGCTACCAAAACTAACCAGCCAGAGAAGGTTAGCCCTCCCCTTAACAAGGATGGAAGAGGCCCTCGGACCTGACAACATGCATCTGGTTAAGGCATTGCCACCTACTTTGTGGCATCTAACCACCATTTTTATATGAATTACTGAGTTGCTGACCCAGTTAGCTGTATGTATCCCCCCAATCTTCAAAGGAAAGTTAATCTTTTGAAACTTGCAATAGAGGTCTGCAACTTTGGGTGTTCTGGACCAATGCCATTGACTCTAAGAGTATGCATAGCTCAGTGTGAGAAGCAAGCTATAGAGAAACACTGCTTCCTTGAATATTATACTTAAATTGAAAGAATGCACAACCAGAATCCATATGAAAATTCCTATTCTATGATGCCACGTAAGCTGGTCTCATATAAAAGTCACATGTGCCATGAAAGGCTGTCCTTTGCCCCAAAGAAACCTACCCTTTAAAAAATTATCTACTAGGGGCAGGGAGTTTGGCCTAGTGGTAGAGTGCTTGCCTAGCATGCACGAAGACCCGAGTTCAATTCCTTGGTACCACATACGTAGAAAAAAGCCGGAAGGGGTGCTGAGGCTCAAGTGGTAGAGCTCTAGCCTTGAGAAAGTCCAAGGACAGTGCTCACACCCTGAGCTCAAGCCCAGGACTGGCAAAAAAAAAAAAAAAAAAATCTGCTGCCTCAGATGATTGTGTGAAAATAAGATATTATTAGGAGAAGTATTGTTTTTTTTTTTTTGCCAGTCCTGGGGCTTGAACTCAGGGCCTAAGCACTGTCTTTGGGCTTTTTCCGCGAGGCCAGCACTCTGGCACTTGAACCACATCACCATTTCTGACTTCTTCTATGTCTGTGGTACTAAGGAATCGAACCCAGGTCTTCATGCATGATAGGCAAGAACTCTAATACTAGGCCAAACTCCCAAGGAAAAGTATTATTTTTAAAACATTAGATTACATATTTCTGCGTTTCAGTATTTTCTTACATTTATGTCTATATGTTTCCTCCAAATCAATTTTATTGGATTATCTTGGACAAATAACTCATTTTAAAAAATAAATTTAAAAAAACCAGCCTTGGCCAGAAGTGTGGCATAGTGGTAGTGTGTTTGCCTAATATGCACAAAGCCTTGGGTTCTATTCCTCGGTAAACAGAAGTGTTGCTGTGGCTTATGTAGTAGAGTGCTAGCCTTGAGGACGCGCCCAGGCTCCGAGTTCAAGCTCCAGAACTAGCAAAATAATAACAACCAGCATAAAAAACAGCTGGATGTTGTGGCTAAAAAACAGTTGGAAGTTGTGGCTAAGTTTTAAAGTACAAGGTCCTGAGTCCACATCCCAGTACAACAAAAAATATATAATTTTTAATCAACATTAATTACTACCTCCCAAAATGAATTAATTCATTTTAAGAGAAAACAGCTTCATGTCCCTATATGGTAGAATAACTACCTGAGATCCTCACTGAACTGTAATCCTAAGATAACTTCTGACAACCTCACAACCAGCCTACCAGCCCAGAAGCATCAAGGGACTCACCTCAAAAGAGTAAAGACAGACAAAACACATGAGCATCTTTATTCAACAGCAACTCCATCTTGAAGACATAGATTTCCTCTTGCTCTACTTCATTCATTTCCCACACACTTCTGGCCTTTGTAAGAAGCTACAGCCTGGTACAAGAAAGGGCATCTTTCTAGATGTACTTATACACCAGCTTTGAGGACACAGTTTGGAGGTGGAGTCGCACAGGACACTTGTAAAAATGAGAGAGCAGAGTCTCACTGTAGCCTAGAAGGAAGTAGAACTTGTGCGCTGACAGCTGTCTGAGGACCAGAGCACAGATCTCCACTTGATTGGCCCGGCGCTTCAGGACTATCTGGTCAGCCAGGCACCCTGGAAAGGTACCCAACATGAACTTACGAAGAAAAACATCTTCCACTGTTCGCTCTGCAGCATGGTCCTCCCCATCCAGGTTACCTGAAGAGATGGGACCCACACAGTGTCAATTCTTGCTGTAGATCAATTCTTGCTGTAGATCAATTCTTGCTGCCAAGATCTCCAGGAGGACTGGGGCACTCAATCTAGCCATTGTTCCAAGCATCTTCCCTTTTCTATTACTAATGAAATAACACTTTAAAGTACAATGTCTCATTAATTCTTAAGCCCATCTTGCTAGCAACAAAAACAACAAAAAAAGTGGCATAACATGTAGGTCTTTTCAGTCTTAGTTGGCTTATAAAAGCCCATGTCATTCGCTGAGTCAGGTAAGACAAGAAGCTACCTTTAAAAATAGGGACATTAGGGCTGGGAGTTTGGCCTAGTGGTAGAGTGCTTGCCTAGCATGAACAAAGACCCAGGTTAAATTCCTTAGTACCACATACATAGAAAAAAAGCCAGAAGTGGTGTTGAGGCTCAAGTGGTAGAGCTCTAGCCTTGAGAAAGTCCAAGGACCATGCTCAGGCCCTGAGCTCAAGCCTAGGACTGGCAAAAATAAAATAAAAATAGAAGCATTAGCAGTGGATTATGCTGTTTAGTGGATTACACTATTTAGGAGGCTGAGATCTGAGGACCAAAGCCAGCCCAGGCACAAAAGGACCTGAGACTCTTATCTCCAATTAACCTCAAGAAAACGGGAAGTGGGGCTTGGTTCAAGGGTAGGGTGGTAGCCTTGAGCTGAAGAGCTCAGAGACAGTGCCCAGGCAGAGCTCAAGCCCCATGATCCACAAAAAAAAAAAAAAAAAAACCTGCAAGTGAAGCCGT
Organism: Megascapheus bottae; assembly: GCF_031878675.1. NCBI lineage: Eukaryota > Metazoa > Chordata > Mammalia > Rodentia > Geomyidae > Megascapheus > Megascapheus bottae. The sequence goes on from NC_143513.1 coordinate 780,246, forward strand.
TGCTTAAGTGGCAGTTCACTAGCTTTGATCAAAAAAGGTCAAGATGCTTATTTGAAATAAGGGAAAAATGAGGGGAAGGGTTGGGAGAGGGAAATGGGGATAAAAACATGAGAAGTAACGCACCTTTTATCTGGTGAATATAACTGTAACCCTTCTATACATTAAACTAAAATAAAGGTCACAAGAGCACCAAACCCCAGGACCAACCAACACACACATGCACATATCCTACTCACACCCAACAAATATGGAATCAAAGAATGAAAACATATATACTCATGGAAATGAATGCTTCGGTGGAATTGTGCCTTATTCACAATGCCTTGCCTTAGTTAGGGCACACCTTTCCATGTTCTAGGGTTTTATGGGAGATTCACTACCCTCATCATTTCTGAGCTATTTTACATTCTGGTAGGTTACAGGTGACCAACAGCAATGCAAAATTCTGTCTGCAGACAGATGAATGCTGCCGGGTTTGCAGTCATCTAAAAGTCAACGTTCTGACATATGCATGCTTGCTTCACTATTTCTTTGAACTGGCTTAACAGATTCCCCACTCTACCCTACAGCCCACGACTTGAGTTTTATCTGGTGTGCCCGAAAGTCCTTTCCTAGCGGGGCCTCACCTGTGTGCAGAGACAGCCAGCCCTTGCGGTGGGCGATGTAGTGCGGTGCGTGTGCCTCCTCGTAGCTAACCGGCTTGTCCCCTTTGCCCACGCGGACGCGCGCTGCCCGGTTCTGAGAGCAGTGAGTCGGTCACTGGGCACAGGTCACCCGACGCGCCGCGGCCCTCGCCCCACCACGCGTGCTCCCCCGCCCCGGCCCGCACCCCCGCCACGCATGCTCTCATCGCCCCCGCCCGCAACCCCCCAGCCCCCACCACGCAAGCTGCCCCCGCCCCGGCCCGCACCCCCGCCCCCACCACGCGTGCTCCCCCGCCCCGGCCCGCACCCCCGCCACGCATGCTCTCATCGACCCCGCCCGCACCCTCGCCCCCACCACGCATGCTCCCCCTCCCCCGCGCCGTCCCCCCCTCCTCACCACGCTTGCTCTCTCCGCCCCCGCCCCCACACGCATGCTGCCCCCGCCCCGGCCCGCACCCCCGCCCCCACCACGCGTGCTCCCCACGCCCCGCACCCCCGCCCTACCACGCCTGCTCCCTCCGCCCCCGCCCCCACCACGCATGCTGCCTCCGCCCCAGCCCGCCTCACCTTGGCGCAGACTGCGGAGGTGTGCAAGGCGCTCCAGGAAGAAGGCAGCTCCCGGCTCCGGAGCAGCACCTGTGGGAGAGGGTCGTGAGGTGGACACCCAGAACCCAGGCTGACCCCGCAGGCCAACGTGCGACCTACTCACCCGCCGCCCCGCAAATTGCAGGAAAGCGGTCGCCGCCATCTTGGCCCAGTGGGGGGCGGGAAGTACCACTGCACAGCGCGGAGAGGTGGGGGCGGGGCCACGCGGGGGCGGGGCCACGCGGGGGCGGGGCCGAGCTCTGACATGCGGTCCTGCCATGGTTCCTCCCATTGATTACTGACCAAGATGCTGAAGTGGGTTCTCTACTCCCAGAGCTCCTGCAAGAACTGAGGTACAGTCCTGAAAAGCAGGGGAAATACGTGCCGATCCCCGTGCCAGCCCTGACCTCATAGGAGCTTTGAGGCTCCTGAGTAGGAAACTGGGTTTTTTGATTTTAGGATTTTGTGTTGTTTTGCTTCCCCCGCTATCCCCCTCTTCCCCCCTCTCCCCCTCGCAGATATCACAAATTAGGTTGGTACATGGAGGCAGGTGGGCGGGCAAAAGAACGAATACCGGGCATGGTGGCTCTTGTCTGTAATCCTAGCTACTCTGGAGGCTGAGATCTGAGGATCAAGGTTCACAATCAGTCTGGGCACAAAAGGACCTGAGACTCTTATCTCCAGTTAACCTCTAGAAAACAAGAAGTGGGACTTGGCTCAAGGGTAGGGTGGTAACCTTGAGCTGAAGAGTCAGGTCAGGAACAAAGCCCAGGCCCAGAGTTCAAGTCCCATGACCAACTAAACAACAACAACAAAAAGTGTTTTCTAGCCAGGCATTGTGGCTCACACCTGTAATCCTATTCAGGAGGCTGAGATCAAAGGATTGCTGCTCAAAGCAAGCCGGGACACTACAAAGCCGGAGAGGCTCTTATCTCCAATTAATTAGCAGAAAGCAGGAAGTGGTGCTGTGGCTCCAGGGGTAGAGCTTAGGGACAACGCCCAGGCCCAGAGTTCAAGTTTGGGCTTCTTTTTTTTTGGGGGGGGGGGGTAGATTATTGGATTTTTCTTCCTTCATTTTTGCTGATCCTAGGGCTTGAATTCAGGGCCTAATTGCTATCCCTGAGCCTCTTTGTGCTCAAGGCTAGATAATTACCACTTGAGACACAGCACCACTTCTGGCTCAGTTTATTGGATAAGGAGTCTCACAGCGACTTTTCTGTCCAAGCTGGCTTTGAACTACAACTCACAGATCTCAGCCTTCTGAGTAGCTAGGACTACAGGCAGGAGCTCTACTTTGGAACAAATTTAATGGGGATATTTTTGTCTATATGTTAAGCTTATTGGTGCTTTGATGCATTCTGCTTCTTCCATCCATCCTGAGGAGGCCAGTATTTCCCAGAGTTACAAATCAGACAGAGGCTTCAGACTCAATGTAACTAGCTATTAAAAGCAGACCTTTTTGTTCCAGAGCAAGTGCTCTTTCCAGATCTGGGGTTCCACTACACCAGTTTGTGAGATGAGAGTTCAGAGCCATGTTGGGGTGGGGGAAGGTGACCTGGGTCCTTGTGGCTTGGTGTAGACTTCAACCCACCCTCAGGAAATACCTAGGTATGGAGAGGCCACACCCAGGAATGAGTCACCCCATATGAATCCCAGAGGCTATTTCCAGAGGCCAACCACTGAAACCTTCCAAGTTAAGGGAGGAAGGTGTCTCACACCACAGCCTGTGCATCTTGTGAGCTACCATGCCATCCTCTTACCTTGTTCTCATTCATCTTCTCTCTCCCACCCCACCACTGTCTAGAGACAGTAGGCTAAGTATGTGTGTTAGAATCAAACTACAATTACCGACTCTAGGTTTAGGGCCCTGAGAACATCAGAGTAGAGAGCAATTAGAAGAGTCAAGTACCACGCTATGACCCTGTGCTAAATTAGCCTGCCTTAAGAAAGACAGGATTGGGCTAAGGATGTAGCAAAGGCCTAACGTGCACAGACAACCTACATTTGGTTGTTAGAACCATAAAATAACTAGGGGTGGGGAGTTGGTTGGGGGAATGGGGACAAAAATAGGTTTTGTGTACTGTACTGACAGTAGAAACCACACCCTGGTTCTTGAAGCTGTGCTAATTCTTGACATAAAGGAAGCTGGGGTGGAAGAAAAAAACATAGTAAGGCCTGGGCTGGGAATATGGCTTAAGGTAGAGCGCTTACCTAGCATGTATGAAGCCCTGGGTTAATTTCTCAGTACCACATAAACAGAAACAGAAGTGGTGCTGTGGCTCAAGTGGTACAATGCTAGCCTTGAGCAAAAGCAGTTCAGGGACAGTGCCCAGGCCCTGAGTTCAAGCCTCAGGACTGGCAAAAAATAAAGTAAACATAGTAAGGACCTAGAGGGATTCAGAAAGGCTCTGACTCCCTCGAGGGAGGTCCCTGCTGTACAAAGCCAGATCCAGCCAGGAGGGAAAAGGCAGGCCAATGCTTTGCTCACTCCTGTAATCCAGCTACCACACAGGCTGAGATCTAAGGATTGAGATTTGAAGCCAGCCTAAGCAAGAAATTCCATCAAACTCCTATCTCCAATTAACCTGCAGAAATCCTGAAGTGGAGCGGTAATTCAAGTGCCAGACCGCCTTCACTGAAAAGCTACGGGATAATTCCCAAACTGAGTTCATTCCCCAGTACCAACACAGGCATGCACATGCACGCATGTGCACACACACACACACACACACACACACACACACACACACACACACACGGGTTCCAGACCTGAAAACAATGAGTGTCCTAGAGCTGAGGCACCTGAGCTGAGGCTGATGAAAAGACCGGGACTTGAGTAGGCACCCTCACTACCTCCTAGGGAGAAGGGCTTGGTTTTCCATAAGTCCAGAAACAGGAAGAGATGAGTGGATCCAAAAAATGTGGTACCTATATACAGTGGAATTTTACACAACCATAAGAATGTCATTAAGCTGGGCACCATGGCTCACACCTGTAATCCTAGCTATTCAGGAGGCTGAGATCTGAGGATCGCAGCCTGAGCACTAAAAAGTCTGTGAGACTTTTATCTCCAGTTAACCACCAGAAAACTGGAAGTGGTTCTGTGGCTCAAGGGGTAAGACAGTAGAGCTCAGGGACAGAGCCCAGTCCTAGAATTCAAGCCCCACAACTGACAAAAAAAAAGTCATTTGCAGGGAAATGGGTGGAATTATTATTTTATTTCATAAATTAGTATGTTTCTATGACATACAAACCCTTAGCCTAATTTTGATTAAGTTCTAAATACTAAGTCCCAGTGATTATAGAGATTCCCTCCTTGAACACTTGTTTGTCAAACTTGTCATTTAAAATATGATGTAAAAATCAACATTAGTAAATTCTTTTCAAAAAAAAAGTTAAGTAATGTAAACCAAGCTCAGAGAGACAAATGGCACATGATTTTTCTCATATGAAAAGTTAGATGTAAAACACACTGGGACATGATAAATTACACATGACTCTAGGCATTAACCCACATTGAGACTCTTAGTCTCCTCTTAGAAGAGGAACCCAAAAGTGCAATATCTATGTGCATTTGATCATGTAAAGTAATATATACTGAAATAAAAAAACTGAGCCAGAAGTTTGGCCTAGTGGTAAGAGTGCTTGCCTGGCATGCACAAAGACCCAGGTTTGATTCCTGGGTACCACATACATAAAAAAGCCAGAAGTGGTACTGTGGTACAAGTGTTAGAGCGCTAGCCTTGAGGAAAGCCCAAGGACAGCGCTCAGGCCCCAAGTTCAAGCCCCAGGACCAACCAAAAGAAAAAAACAAAAAAACTACATATGGAACGCGTCTCCAAGGCTTAAGTGCCAAAGTTCAGAGGATCAAGCCAAAATTCCTGGTAGGTAGGATGGAGCTTCAAGGCTTCATAAATTGGGACACTGGCCCTTGTGGATGACCAGCACAGCAAGGATTCCAGCTGAAAGACCAAAAGGGAAGAAGCCTAAGGTCCTTGCCCAAGCATTTTGTTCAAATGGTGACCAGTGGGCTGGGAAGGACATCTGGAGAAGCCAGCACTGTCTTGGTGGCTCAGAAAGGTTAGAGGCTATAGAGATTAAGACAAAAGTACAAACCCAAGCACTATTTACAATAGCCACAATATGGAAACAACCCAGATACCCCACAATAGATGAATGGATCCAAAAACTGGTGCCTATATACAATGGAATTTTATACCACCATTAGAAAAGATAAAATAATGTCATCCACAGGGAAATAGATGGAACTACAACAAATCATAATGAATGAGGTAAGCCAAGATCAAGACAAACAGCATATGTTCTCATATGCAGAAATTAGATTTAAAACACAACAGGATATGATAAATTATAGAGGACACTTGCAGAGACCAAAAGATAATAGTCCTAGAAAAATCACCAAGTTGTAATGTCCAACTGCCACCTCTTCGTATGTATATAAAATATACATACTGAAATGAACTCCAAAGATAAGGAAACCAAAGACCTTAATTTGTCTTTCCATTTTCTGTTTTTGTTTCTGTTTTAAGCCAATCCTAGGGCTTGAACTCAGGTCCTGGGCATTGTCCCTTAGCTTTTTTTTTATTATTTTGCCAGTCCAAGGGCTTGAACTCAGGGCCTGAGCACTGTCCTTGCGCATCTCTCAAGGCTAGAGCTCTACCATTTGAGCCACAGCACCACTTCTGGCTTTTTCTATGTATGTGCTACCAAGGAATCAAACCCGGGTCTTTGTGCATCCTAGGCAAGTACTCTCCCATTAGGACAAATTCCCACCCTCGTACTCTTAACACTTGAACCACAGCACCATTTCCAGCTTTTTCTGTTTATGCAGTACTGAGGAATCAAACCCAAGGCTCCAAGCATGCTGCATAAGCATACTACTAAGCCACATTCCCAGCCAGTCTTTTCATTTTCTGATGACTGTATTCTTTACCTTATACAGTACATACACGTGCACATCTGAGGGAAGGTGGAGGAGGGCACAGAACCAGTGGAAAATGGGTGAAAAGTGCAGCAGTGGAGCCTACTGGCTGCATTAGACATTGATGAAAGTGAACCATGCCACCATTTGACCACGCCATGTTGTTTGTGCATGTCTCCAGATCCCTCCCAAGGCAGCTGCTGTTGTCATGAGCACACAGAGCAATGAAAGCTCAGAGACACTGAACCTGAACACTACTGTCATGTAAGTATTCATACACTTCATTCATTGAACAAACATTTATTAAGCGCCTATATGTGCCAAGTCCTGGGGACACAGAGCTGGATGATGTTCAGTTCCTGCTCTCAAGGAGCTCACAGTCTGGGGCAGACAATAAACACACAAGTGATAATGTGCCATGAAGTTTTGAGGCAGAGGTTTGACAAAGTGCTAGGACATAACAGGATAACTGGTAAATGCTTTCTGAGCAAGGGTCAGGGAGGGCTTCACAGACCAGTCCCAAAACACAGTGCCATGGCACAACCAAAACCTTGACTAATTCACCAAGAGCCCTGGAGCTGGGTATCCCCTTTCTCAGAACAAACCCTAATGTGTACTAGGTATGTACCTGTCACCCAGGTCCTGCAGTAACCAAAGAAGATATTTCCCACTCCAGAAGCCAATGACAGAGCAGCTTCCCAGAGAGCCAATCTGCTCAGCCCTGATAGGGCCTGCCTGTGTCACCCCATCCAGGACTTTTGGTACTCCTGATGATGTTCTGAGCTGGTCTATGAGGTTACTTCTTTTCTTAATACTATAAGAAGACGCCTAACCCATCTTTCACTGCTCTTCCTTCTCACATGCAGCAAATACCAACCACCTCTCTGGTGCCTGGCACAGCTCTGTTGGCCTTGTCAGACTGGGTTCCTGCCACAGTTCCCATACCCACTCACGGCCGCCGTACCAGCTCAATGAGCTGTTGAATGTTTTTGTTTTGGTTGGACAGGCCATTCCTGATGTTTTCTAGCAGGCATCTCTTCAATTCAAAAATGGCTTCACTGTACCCTAGGCTCACAGCTGCCATGGGTGGCGCTCCATGCCACAGGGCTGGGACGTGCCACACATGTTGTCTCTCAGGGTTGCAGAAGGCCATGCCTGCCAATGTCCGGAAGCTACCACCCTGCTTCTCCATCTGGGCAGCAGCTCTGCTCAGTTCGCTAGGTGGATCCAGGAGCTGCCTCCTGTCTCTAGGCTTGGGGCTGGGGACAGACATGTCATGAAGATTCTGGTATACAAACTGATAATTAGGCATGTGCCCTGTTTTTTCCAGCCTCAGAAATGCATGCAGAATAGCTGGTGGAATGTCCTTTGTTTCAGCTAAACTGACCACAGTGACATTGCTTAGCCCCATAAGCAACATGGCCAAGGAAGCCTCTAGCTCAAACCTATCCCCAGCAGAGGCTGAGGCCCCACCAATCAGCCCTCCAGAGTCTATCACCAGGATATGGTCACAACCAAGGTCCTGGCTGAAGCCCTCTGTCACCATGATGAGCTGCATGAAAGCGCCCCGGGGACTATAGCTCCTTCCTGTGGCAAAGCGTAGGCCAAACATGGTGTTGAGCAGTGTGGATTTCCCTGTGCCTGGAACCCCCAGGGAGGACAGAACTACCAGCCGGGACCTCCTGTCCAGGCGGACATGCAACTCCTTGAGAAGCCCAGTGACCCAGCGGACAGGGATACTCAGAGTGCCCCCATCGACCAGCTCCAGGGGTTGCCCTGTCAACAGCAGCTCCACAGCCAAGTCTGGGAAGTGTGCAAAACGCCTCTGATTAGCCGGCAGCTTCCCTGCCTCTACAAGGCAGCCCTCGGCCTCATAGAACTGTCCCATCTCCCGAAGGAAGTGCTCCACACCCAGGGGCTCCGGCCAGAGCTGCTCACTCAAGTCAGAGGTCCCACCAAGCTGCGGTCTCAGGGCAAGGAATGTCTCTGGGGGCTGCCTTGGCCGGGGCTGGCCCACTCGTGCCAAGCCCCACTCCATCCACCTCAGGAAGTACTGCCTCTCGCTGGGGGAGGAGCTGCTGATCCCCGCGATGAACTCCTGCACCCCAGAGGCAGGATCCTGGCCATTCTGCTGCATTCTGAGCTCCAGAAACCTCCGCCTCAGCTCAGCTCGGTGCTTCTCAGGAGGGTCTGCAGCCCACTGGAGCTGGCACAACTCTCTCTCCACTTGGGCTGCCTTCCTCCCAGGGTCCCCTTGCAGCCTCAGTTCATCCCTCCTATAGAGATCCACATCCTTGATCTTTCTAGTGATTCTCTCCATCCGATCCTTTGCCTTCTGACACTCCTCACAGTCCTCATCCACTCTGAGGCCCAATTTGCGGGCAGCATGGGCCATGTCCTCCACAGACAGCCTCCTACAGGGCAACTGAGCTACACTGCCCATGATAGTACGGATCCTCCTCACGAAGCTCTCGCTGTCCGTACTGCTGACCTTCACCAGAACATGTGAGTGGTCTATCTTCAGCACTGGGATCAACTTGTTCAGGAAGCGCAGGTTTGTGTTCCGCTTCCCTCGGTACGGACTCAGGATGAAGTAGTACTTTGTGCTTGACTCCTTCATGGAGTATAGCAGTTTGTATTCCTTCCTACTGATGTTGTCAGTCAGAATAAACACAGCTGAGGAGACTTCACTCAAGAACTTAAACTGCAGCCAGTGAGACCCAATGTCACCTCTCAAGTTCAGAAAGGCCATGGGTTCTGGGAAAACATCCAGGTCCTCCCTGCCGCTGGGGAAAAACCAGGAAATTTCTACCAACCCGTCTGCAATCTCACGGGGATTCGTACCCAAGTTGAGGTCCCGATGCCAGAAGCAGTCCCATTGCCGGAAACCTGGGCTAAGGACGGCATTGAGCAGCTGGGACTTGGAGTTGCTGCTGACATCCATGCGCACAAAAGCAAAGGTGGGCAGCCTGGATAGGACCACACTGTCCTCCCGGAAGCTGCCCAGTCCCCGTGGGGGCTGGAACCACCACGTCCGTACAACAGCCCGCAGGGCCCACAGCAGAAAGGTGTGGTAGTGGTTTTCTGAGTCAGGTAACACGAGTGGGAGTGCAAACTGGCAGAGGGACATCTTCAACACAACCTCTTGCTGTAGAAAGCTGTCTGAGGATAGTAGGAGGGCACAGAGGAGGTCCAGGGGGTTCACAGGTGTGTCAGGTGTTGGAAGCTCAGAGAAGGAATAGATGTCATCTGCAGTGATGTCCTCAGCTGGGTCCCAGTAGATCATCTCTTCCTCCATCTGGCTCTCTTTCTCTGCAGGCCGTGTGTCCAGAGGCATGTCCAGTACCATGGTGGTGTTTCTAGCTTCAGCATTGAGGGCCTGTAGCTTTCTGAGAAAATGCCAAGGAAGGTCCTTGGGAACCTGAGGGGCCCAGTTCTTCATGCTGTCAAAACTGATCTGTAGTGAGTCCTGAAGACTAAGTTTCTGCTCCTGATATGTCTCCAGTCCCAACAGGGACAGCATTTCCTGAAGCCTGCTTCTCTCCACTGTGGAAAAACAGATGTGAGTGCTTAGCCTGAATTTCCAAGTCAAGGCCAAAGTAGAGCTGGAGAGGGAAAAAGGAAGAGCCTAGCAGGGAGGGGTTGTAAGGTTCCCCTCAGAGTGGGATACAGGCACAGGAGGCTTGGGAATGTCAGGCTGACAACAGTCAAAGCAGAGGGCAGAAACCTCCATCAAAGAGAATACTATCTACCTGACCCAGGTGTGTATGGCAAAACACACACACACAGAGTGAGGAGCCATGTTTGGGATTTAGACAAGTTCATGTTTAGACACTAATTTCTAGTGTCTTCAGAAATCTTCAGGATCTGGCACTAGCTCACAATTGACTGGAGTGTGTAACAGATGCCTCCTAACTGCAGAATTCAAGCCCTCCCTGCTCACAACCAGTGCCACAAGGTTATCTCAGTGCTCCTGGTGTGTCACTTTAACCCAACACAAGAGTTCTCTCAGTGTCCCTAAGGACACAATCACTGTTTATTCTGGTTTCTGAGATTATTTTTCTCCTTTTTTCTTTTTGGACAGCGGTGGAGCTTGCACTCTTTTTTCTTAAGTTTTCTTTTAAGATGGGGGTGGGTGATATCTCCCTGCATTGCCCAGTCTGGTCTCCAACTTGTGGGTGGACAGAATCCAATTTGCAGCTAATATATAAACACATACTATCACAGTTAGCTCATAGCTGGACATAGAGCTCAGGGTCATATAGCATAAGTGGGATCGCCCCCAAAGGTACAAAGGGGCTGCAAACTTGTTGCAAAAACAGAAATATATAAGAACAATTGCACTGTGGAAGAAATATGTATTGATCAGCTTCTCATAAAGAAAACCAGGGGCAATAACTTTTCTTGCCTAGACATGAAACAACTCTTCGTATGAACAGCACAGTAGTAAAAAGTGATTGAGAAAAGCCAGAGAAAGTAACTGGGAAAAGACAGCAAACAAATCCATTCCTCTCCATGTCTGTGCCCTGTATGGGGCCCTTGGTAAATTTTTAAGCAATTTTGAGCCAGTCTGCTGATCTGTAGAAGAAGCCTTTGGACTAGATGAATCATTTCCAAAACTATTTGTGTTTTAAAATCACTTCAGGGCCAGGTAGTGGTTGCTCATACCTACAATCTACTCAGGAGGCTGAGATCTGAGGATCATGGTTCCAAGCCACTCTGGACAAGAAAGTCTATGAGACTTATTTCCAATTAACTACCAGAAAACTGAAAATGGTGTTGTGGCTCAAAGTGGTAGAGCACTAGCCTTGGGCAAAAGAGCTCAGGGACAGCACGCAGGCCCTGAGTTTAAGCCCCATGAGGGTCCCCCCCAAAAAAAATAAATAAATAAAATCACTTCAGGATCTTGTTAGAAGGTGCATGGGCTTTATTCCCTAACAATATTAACTCGGTATAACTATAATAGTGCCAATACACTGAGTAGATTTCTGGTTACTTTATATAGTTAGTAAGCTCCATGGGGAGTTCAATTTGGTTTGTGTGTGCTTTCTGCCATACAATAAATAGGTGAGAAAGGATAATTGGACTATGGCAACTTAGATTTGAGCACCTTGCCTTCCCAGATGACTTGATTCAGTCAGGTATGGGAACTACCCAGCTCCATACATGATGTCCCCTCCAATAGAATAGGTAACTAGAATATATACCTGTTGGGAAATCATTATCCTGAGCCTCGTTTGTACCATCTATAAGAAAAGCAAAGGAAAATGAAGTGTTAAAAAAATGCATCTTTGTTCAGCATAAAGTAAATAAGATGAAACTCAGAACACTCCTTTTTTCTTAGCAAAGCAGCAATTTATCTCCATAATTAAAAATACAAAATCCCAGCTGCACAGTGGCTCACACCTATAATCCTAGCTACTCAGGAGGCTGAGATCTGAGGATCAAGGTTCAAAGCCAGCTTGGACACAAAAGGACTTGAGACTTTTATCTCTAGTTAACCTCTAGAAAATGGGAAGTGGGGTGTGGCTGAAGGGGTAGGCTGAGTTTAAGCCCCATGCCCCACAAAAAAAAAAGAAAGAAAGAAAGAAAATTTCAGATATTTTAGCTTTCCTGTTCCCTCTAGCCTTCCCCCAACTCAATCAAGATTTTCTGTTTGCTTTGTTGCTTTTGTCTTTGCCAGTCCTGGGGCTTGAACCCAGGGCCTGGGCACTGCCCTTGGGCTTTCTTAAAGCTAGGACTCTACTACTTGGGCCACAGTACCACTAACGCCTTTTTCTGTATATGTGGTACTAAGGAATCAAACCCAGGGCTTTGTGCATGCTAGGCTACCATTAGGCCACACTCCCAGACCCTCAATCAAGGTTTAAGTTCCATAGTTTCTACCTCCATAATGAAACCCGCAGTCATCTCCTTCCATTTCTCTCCATTCCAAATCTAGAAAGAAAAATAAATAAAACAAGCATTTAATTCTTCAGCAAGCTAGAGTCTTTCCTTGAAGTTCTTATATGAACATGATGACTGTTGATTATTGTACTATAGGCTATTTCATATCTGAAATGCTTTTTTTTTTTTTTTTTGTCAGTTGTGGGGCTTGAACTCTGGGCCTAGGCACTGTCCCTGAGCTCTTCAGCTCAAGGCTACCACCCTACCCTGGGCCTGGGCATTGTCCCTGAGCTCTTCAGATCAAGGGTACCACCCTGCCCCTTGAGCCACAGCAGCACAGCAGCTCTAGTTTTCTAGAGGTTAATTGGAGATAAGTCTCAGGGACTTTAGTGTGCAAGCTGGCTTTGAACCTTGATCCTCAGATCTCAGCCTCCTGAGTAGCTATGATTACAGGCATGAGCCACCGCACCCAGCTCCATTTCCTATTCTTGAATGTAACTCAAATCTAAACAAAATTTTGGATTACAAAAAAAGATCTCATATAACTTAGGCTGGCATCAATCTCAAGATCCTCTCTGTCTTCATCTGCTGAATGCTGAGATTATAGTCATGTATCACCATACCCAGAAAAACACACTTCAAATGTTTTGTATATTCACTCAAGAAATTTAATACAATTTTTTTCTCTTTTTTTCTTTAATCAACCCTGGGGCTTGAATTCAGCCTGGGTGTTATTCCAAAGCTCTTCGCTAGTGCTCTACCACTTTAAGCCACAGCACCACTTCCTACATTTTTTTTTTTCTCTTGCCAGTCTGGGGGCTTAACCTGAGCTTTCTCAAGGCTAGAGCTCTATCACTTGAGCCACAGTACCACTTCCAGCTTTTTCTATGTATGTGGTACCAAGGAATCTAACCCAGGTTCTTTGTGCATGGTAGGTAAGCACTCTACCATTAGAACAAACTTCCAGCCCCTCTTATGATTATTTTTTTGTTTACTTATTTATGTATTTATTGTTGTCAGTCATGAGGCTTGAACTCAGAGCCTGGGTAATGTCTCTGAGCTTTTTGCTCAAGGCTAGTAGTGCTCTAACACTTTGATAGGCAGCACTAATTCCAGTTTTCTTGGAGATAATAGTCTCACAGACTTTCTTGCCTGGGCTGGCTTTGAACCACAACCCTCAGAGCTCAGCCTCCTGAGTAGCAAGGATTATAGGTATCAGCCACCAGCACCAGGTTGTACCTATATCTTTTACATGAAGTCAGGTATGGAATTTTCCACAGTGGCATCACGTTAGTACTCAAAAAGTTTCAGATTTTGGAGCATTTCAGATTTTTTATTTTCAGATCAGTGATGTTTATCCAACCTGTAGTGTAGTTTCATTTTTTGTTTTTGGGTTTTTTTTTTTCTTTGCCAGTCCTGGGGACTTAGAACCTGAGCACTGTCCTTGGATTTTCCTCAAGGCTAGCGCTCTACCACTTGAGCCACACCACCACTTCCAGCTTTTTTCTATGTACATGGTACCAAAGAATCGAACCCAGGTCTTCATGCATACTAAGCAAGCATTCTACCACTAGGCCAAACTCCCGGCCCTATGTTTTGCCTGCATAATTTTTGAGTGTTTTTCAATACAAAAGTCACAAAAGTATTTGTAAGAGTTACAAACAAGATAGAGATTTGCTCTGTGTTATATACCTTGTAGAATTTACTGTTTTGTAAAAATAAACCTCATATGTATTTTTCAGTAGTTGTACAAAGGGATTCAGTTCAGCAGATTAATATACGAGTACAATGCATCTTGATCAATGTCACCCAACTTTACCTGCAATTGCCACAGCAGTTTGTCTCTCTGATGCTTTTATTTCTGAGGTCACTTCTCCCAAATCTGAGTGTCTAAAACAATTTCAAAATAAAATTATAAGTAAAATAATAAACTACCACTTTGGCTGCATATAAAAATCTCTTAAGCCAGTTACTGATGGCTCATGCCTGCAATTCTAGCTGCTCAGCAGGCTGAAATCTGAGGGCTGTGGTTCAAAGCCTGAGCAGGCAGGAAAGTCTGTAAGACTCCAATTAATCACAGAAAAAGTTGGAAGTAGAGCTGTGGCTCCAGTGACAGAATGACAGCCTTGAGCAAAAAGGAGCTCAGGGATAGTACCCATGCCCAGAGTTCAAGTCCCAGACTGGCAAAAAAAAAAAAAAAAAAAATAGGGACGCTTTGAAAAACTAAGAATTCTAGGTTATATTCAAGATCCATGAAGCCAGAACCTCTGCAAGCTGGTTCTGGGCATCTTTGTTCTAAAATTGTACTCTATGACTCCCATGTACAGCCCAGTGGGGAAATTCTAGGAAAATACCAGCAATACCAGCACTTGCAAAACCTGCTTGCCAGAGCATAAATATAGTCATTCAGAAATACACAAAAATATACATACCGTTTGACCAGTAATTCCACTTCTATCCTAAGGAAGTAATTAAGATATAGTTATAAAGTTGTTGATGCCAGCTTTATGTAGCAAAACATTGGATGCCTTTTAAAATCAAATTCCAGCTGAATGCTGGTGTAGCTTATGCCTGTAATCCTACCTACTCCAGAAGCTAAGATTTGAGGACCACAGTGCAAAACAGCCCAGGCAGGAAAGGCTGTGAGACTCTTACCACCCAAACTGAAAAGTGGTGCTGTGGCTCAAAGTGGTAGAATGCTAGCCTTGAGCAAAAGAGCTCAGGGACAGCACCTAGGCCCTGAGTTCAAGCACGACAAGTAATAAAAAAATTAATTAACATCAAAGTTCACAAACAGAATCATGTTCTTACTTGGCAGACATTACAAAATATAGATCTCTTTATGAACAAAATAGGTTTAAATAAAGCATTATGGAGATACATTAGTGATATACTAATCAGTGAAGGAAAATTACAAAACAACACATATATTATAATTTCGATATTATAAAACTGTGTGTATTAATCTACAGGCCTATATAGAGCAATCTAGAATGAAGTCATCAAAAGTTAGTACGGAACTAGCTGTGGTAGCACACACTTATAATCCTAATGCTCAAGAGGCTAAGGGAGCAGGATCATAATGTCTAGACCAGTAAGAGACTTAACTACACAGCAAGACCCTATCCCAAAACACAACAAAACCTGGGCACTAGTTGCTCATGCTTCTAATCCTAGCTGTTTGTAATCCTAGCTTCTTATAAGGAGACTGAGATATGAGGATCATGGTTCAAAGCCTTCCCAGACAGGAAAGTCCATGAGACACTATTTATTTACTTCTTTATTGCCAGTCCTGGAGCTTGATTGAACTCAGAGCCTGGGTACTGTCCCTGGGTTGTTGTTTTTTGTTTTTTGTTTTTTTTTGCTTAAAGCTACCACCTGAGCCACAGTGCCACTTCAGACTTTCTGTTTATGTGGTACTGAGGAACAAATCCCAGGACTTCATGTATGCTAGGCTAGCACTCTACCACTAGGCCACATTCCCAGCTGCTATGAAATTCTTATCTCCAATTAACTACAAGAAACCAGAAGTGGCACAGAGGGTCAAAGTAGTAGAATGCTAGCCTTGAGCAAAATTGTTTAGGGATAGCACCCAGGCTGAGTTCAAGCTCCATGAGCAACAACAACAACAATAAGAAAGTTAATAGTGTAGGCAACAAGCATAATCCTGCGTGTGTGTGTTACTGAGGATGAAGCTTAGGGTCTCACACATGCTAAGTTAATGCCCTTACCACTGAGGTATATTCTTTGACGTACATTTGAGAAAGTTTAACTACAAATAAACCGTATGGTGGTCCACATCAGTCTAACATCTACCATAATCAACCTAGGCAGGAGAATCTGGAATTCCAGGCCAGCCTGGACAACACAGCAAGTCCTTTTCCCAAAACAAAACAAAAACAAAACCACAAAATGGTATTTGATGTATTGCAGAAATGGGTAAATATGTTGATCTTTCAGAAAACAGGGATCTCACTGTGGAAGTATGGGCATATACGTATGGGATAGAGCCATGGGCCAGTGGCTCATGCCTGTAATCCTAGCTACTCAGGAGCCTGAAATCTGAGGATCATAGTTAAAAGCCAGCCAGAAGTCCCTGAAACTCTTATCTCCAGTTAACCACCAGAAAACCGAAATTGGTACTGTGGCTTCAAGTGGTAGAGTGCTAGCATTCAGCTGAAGAGCTCAGGGACAGAGCCCAGGCTCAGAGTTCAAGCCCCATAACCAACAAAATAAAATAAAATAATAAATATGGGGCAGAACTGGTATGAACTGGCATGTCTACATATGTGCTTGAGTAGAACACACGTATGTGTGCCTAGTTCTAGGTATAAATGTCAATATGCACTTCCATTTCCTAACTTTCTTCACCAAGGACAACAAGCAAAGACACAGCAATAGCAACATATACACCTTGTACCAGTAAGGTCAGTAAGGATTCATCGGAGATGTTGGCTGATGTGGGCTGATGTGTTGGCTGAGGTGGGGTAAGGAAAGAACAAGAAAGCTTTACCATCTTAGTTCACAAAGTTAAGAATTGCTCTGAGAGGACCTGGAGCATGCTACAGGATTCAGGGGGCTCAAGGGGCCAAATCTAGGACACTTTGAACATGAATATATTACAGTAATTAAGACCATGGAAAAATAAAATAGTCTACAGAGATAATAAGTAGGCAAACAAATGCAGAAAGACACTTGCTTAGAAAAGAATGTTAATAGGTAGGCACTGTAATCCTATCTACTCAGGAGGCAGAGATCTGAGGATCCCAGTTCAAAGTCACCCCTAGGTGAGAAAGCCTGTGATACTCTTATCTCTAATAAACTACTCAAAAAACCCCAAACAAACAAACAAACAAAAAAAACAGAAGTAGTATTGTACTCAAGTGCCAGAGAACTAGCCTTGAGTAAAAGAAGCTCAGAGACAGCACTTGGGCCCTGAGTTCAAGCTACAGTGTTTTTCAACTACCATAACCAAGACTGTCTCAAACATGAGCAAATGTTAACAAATGCTAACTCCTAAACGAAAATGTAGACAAAAAGCAAACTGCTTACTCATTTTTTTTTTTTTGGCCAGTCCTGGGGCTTGAACTCAGGGACTGTCTGTCCTTGGATATTTGTTGCATTCTGCCACTTGAGCCACAGCACCACTTCTTGTTTTTTTCTGAGTATGTAGGACCAAGGAATTGAATCCAGGGCTTCGTGCATGCTAAGCAAGCACTCTACCACTAGGCTATACTCCCAGTCCTTAATTTTTGCTGTTTTATTGCCTCCTGGTCAATGGCATTATGTTATAGTTCTAAGACTAAAACAGTTAGGAACAATTATGTTTATATGTGTCTGTATACATACATGCATACACTAAAGGGCAAAAGCACACAGAGGATAATAAAGAAGAGTGATGAAGGAGCTAAAAAGCTAACAATTCTAGCCAGGTGCCAGTGGCTCATGCCTATAATCATAGCTACTCAAGAGGCTGAGAGTTGACGATCACTGTTCAAAGCCAGCTGGGGCATGAAAGTCGGTGAGACTCATTTATTTATTTATTTTTGCCAGTTGTGGGGCTTGAACTCAGGGTCTGTCCTTGGACTTTTCTAAAGGCTAGACCTCTACCACTTGAGCCACAGCACCACTTCCAGCTTTTTCCTATGTATGTGGTACTGAGGAATCATGCATGTTACGGAAGCACTCTACCACTAGGCCAAACTCCCGGCCCCATCGGTGAGACTCTTATCTCCAATAAACTACTGAAAAATGGAAGTGGTGCTGTGGCTCAAGTGATAGAGCGCTAGCCTTGAACTGAAGAGTTCAGGGATAGGGCCTAGGCCCAGAGCAATTCTGATAGAATTCATAACAGAATATACAGGATCTTTTATATTTTCATAATTTATCCCTATGGAAATTATTTCAAAATTAAAACTTTAAGTAAGTTATAGTGGTTAGTTATCTGTCAGTAATAATGTATCATCAGTTTACCTGGTCTTATTTGAATTTTCAAATGAAGCAGGTACCAGTTTAATTGCAGAACTATAAATGATGCTGTGAGCTAGTGTCAGAATAGATGAGACAGTCCTCAAACAGTATCTTCCAAGAGTGAAATCTAAGTGTGAGCTGCAACCCAGGGCTGCAAGTCCTAAAAAGTCCCTTCAGGGCTGAAAAAACAAACAAACAAAAAAATCATGAAGCTGTTCTTTAACCTACACTCCTCAGCAGGAAAGGTTCATGTTAATCAAATCTGCCTTCCCAGAAGGAACTTTAGCTATTATCCCAGCATGTTCCCTGGGGTCTCCTCCTCTGTCCTGGGACTTCTGCCACCATCTGAGGCCAATTCCTGTAACAAGTGTTTCTGTGCTCACGACACCAAGGAGACTAAGCAACTTTCTGGCTCCCTCTGACCCTAATGCTAATAAAAACAGTTTTTCATTGCCTCCTCTCCACTTTTCTGCAAAGAACATATTACATTGAAATAAAAAATAAAATAAAATAAAAACACTGGGCCCCAGTGGCTCCATGCCTGTAATCCTAGCTACTCAGAGGCTGAGATCTGAAGATCTAGGACTGAAGCCTGCTGGGGCAGGAAACACTATTGGGACTCTTTATCGCCAATTAATCACCAAAAAACTAGAAGTGGAGCTGTGGCTCAAAGTGGTAGGGCACACTAGCCTTGAGCTGAAGAATTTGGGGATAGCACCCAGGCCCAAAGTTCAAGTCCCACAACAAAAAGAAGGAAGGAAGGAAGGAAGGAAGGAAGGAAGGAAGGAAGGAAGGAAGGGAGGGAGGGAGGGAGGGAGGGAGGGAGGGAGGGAGGGAGGGAGGGAGGGAGGGAGGGAGGGAGGGAGGAAGGAAGGAAGGAAAACTTTAAACAGTATGGGCCCAGTGGCTCACACCTGTAATCCTAGCCAGTCAGGAGACTGAGATCTGAGGATCAAAGTTCTAAGCCTGCTGGGGGGGGGGGGGGGAGCAGGAGATTTATCTCCAATTAACCACCCGAAAACCAGAAGTGACACTGTGGCTCAAGGGGTAGGGTGGTAGCCTTGTGCTGAAAAGCTCAGGGACAAAGCCCAGGCCCAGGGGTAGGGTGGTAGCCTTGAGCTGAAGTGCTCAGGGACAGTGCACAGGCCCACAGTTCAACCCCACAACAAATAAATAAATAAATCGTTCCCTAACCAACGACTGGCGGCTCATGTCTGTATTCCCATTTACAGACTGGGATAATAGCTAAGATCTGAGGATCACGGTTCAAAGCCAGCTAGAGCAAGAAAGTCTGTGTGACTTTTTTTTTTTTTTAATAAATTTTTCCTCCTTATTTATTTTGGCCAGTCTTGAGGCTTGAACTCAGGGTGTGGACACTGTCCCTGAGCCTCTCTGTGCTCAAGGCTAGCACTCTAGCACTTCAGCCACAGCACTATTTCTAGCATTTTCTATGTATGTGGTACTGAGGAATCAAACTCAGGGCTTCAAATGTGGTAGGCAAGCACTCTACAACTAAGCCACCTTCCCAGCCCTCCAATTAACTACCAGAAAACTGGAAGTGAAGCCATGGTTCAAGTGACATTGCACAAAGCTTGAGTACAAAGTTCAGGGACAGCACCCAAGCCCTGAGTTCAAGCTCTAGGACTGGCACAAAAGGGGAAGAAAAAAAAAGTTCCCTAGAGAAGCCACAGGCCTCAGGGGTCCAGAGGCCAATGACAGAAAATCCCAGACAGGGAGAGCTCAGTGGACAGGATTTTACAGCCCCGGAACTCTGCTCACAGGTATGTTTCCTGGCTAGACACACTTCAGGTAATTCCCTAGGCAGGAATTTAACTTCATCTCTTTCTATCCCACCTAAGAAAACAGCAAACAGATGACACTGGTCATCTATAAAAGTGACATGCATGCTGTCAAATTGTTCTCTTTATTCTTTCACCAACTGCTTGTAGCCAATCACAACTGAGTGATCTAAGTTGGCAGGTCAAAAGCACTTTGACACTTCTCACACTCAAGGCAGAGACAAGCTTGTGTCTAATACTCTTTTTTTTTTTTTTTGGTCAGTTCTGGGGCTTGAACTCAGGAGCTGGGCACTGTCCCTGAGCTTCTCTTACTCAAGGCTTACTCTATCACTTAAGCCACAGCACCACTTCTGGCTTTGAATTGAACCCAGGGCTTTATGCATGGTAGGCAATTACTCTACCACTAAGCCACCTTCCCAGCCCTCTAATGCTTGTTAATTTACAAGTTTATTACATACAGGATATCCTCTAATACCCGTAAAGGACAAAATTCTGTTCCTCCATCATGTTTTGGAAAACAAAGATAATACAATCCTTAGATCATCTTCCCTAAATTAACATATAAACAAACAAGTTCAAAACAAATTTTATACAGAAGTATCTGAAGAACAATAATTGGGAAAATTCTGAAAAACAACAGCAGTACCCAGGTTTGGTGGCACAAACCTGTAGTACCTCCCATCCCATCACTCCAGGCTGAAGCAGGGAGACTTTAACTCCCATTTTCTGTTCTGCATGCAGGAAATGTCCCTTTTTCTCAAGTTTCTTTTGTTATACTAAACTAAATGATTGCTAAAATTTTAAGAGAAAAAGAAGCTGAGGCAGGAGTTTAAAGCTAGCCTAGGCTACATACTGAGACCCTGCCTCAAGAACAAAACAAAATAAAACACTAATGCCAGATGAGAATGCTTAATTTAACAAATATTACAATAACCTAAGGCTACACAAGATCAAGAATGGGAGATTTCAGAGACAGGCCTAACTACAATAGAAAATTTCATCTTTGATACAAGGGCCTTTAAGTTATCTGGAGAGTCTCACTTATAACAACTTGCAAAAATAAAGGTAAATCCCTACAATTCCTTTCACCAAAACCAATACCAACTGTATGTAAAAACCAAAACATGCACTAAAATTTTTTTTGAAGGTTTCAGAGTAGGGAAAGCTTCATAAAATCAAAAGGCAAAATGACCAAATGAGCAAAAATGCCCAACACAAATGCCAGGGTTTCATTTTCTTTTAAAAATCAACAGATCACCAGGCACAGTAGCTCATGATTATAATCCTAGCTACTCAGGATGCTGAGATCTGAGGATCAAGGGTCAAAGCTAGCCCGGGCACAAAAGGACCTGAAACTTTTTTTTTTTAAGATTTCTTTTTTTTTTATTATTGTAATTAGTAAAAGGGTTACATGATATTTGCCAGATAGAAGGTGCATTAATTCACATACATTGATACCCTTTCACATGTCTTGGTACCCGTTTCCCTCCCCCCCCCACACCCCCCACCCGTCTTGGTTTTCCCCCCTTCCCTATCAAATTTCAAATATCCAAATACAAATAAATTCAATATATCAGATAACAAAGTGAGATACTATACCAATATGAGATAACCAAGGGACAGCAAAGGAGATGAGAGACAACATAGTACATTAAGGACAACAATCATTCATTATATGGCTTTTGTTTCACTATCCTGGAGGTCCTTTCAATTAGCTTCACATTATATGTCAAAAGGACCTGAAACTCTTATCTCCAATCAACCTCTAGAAAACGGAAGTGGCTCAAGGGTAGGGAGGGTAGGGCGGTAGCCTTGAGCTTAAGAGCTCAAGGACAACACTCAGGCCAAGGGGTAAGGCAGTAGCCTTGAGCTCTTGCTCAGGGATAGCACCCAGGCAAAGAGTTCAAGCCCCATGACCGACAAAATTAATAATAATAATAAAGTACATATGTCCAGGCACAGTGGCTCACACCTGTAATCCTATCTAATCAGGAGGCTGAGATCTGAGGATTGAAGTTCAAAGCCAGCCTGGGCACTAAAAAATCTGTGAGACTCATCTCCAATTAACACCAGAAAACTGGAGTGGCTCAAGTCTCAGTGATAATACCCAGGCCCAGAGTTCAAGTCCCATAACCGACAAAAATATATATAGATATACATATGGGCTTAAAGGAAAACAAAGTAATTAGTAAGTTTTCTTCATTCTCTGTATGTTTCTCTTTTTTGATCCTGAGCCTAGAACTTAGTGCCTGGGTGCTGTCTCTGAACTTTTTCATTAAAGCCCAAGAGTAACACTCCACCACTTGAGCAAAAATCTGGCTTCCAACATTTAGTATCAGGATATAGAGGCTGTAATTCTACCTACTCAGGAAGCTGAGATCTGAGGACTGCAATTCAAAGCCAGCCTGGGAAAGGAAAGTCCATGAGACTTTTACCTCTAACCACCAAAAAAGCCAGAAGTGGAGCTGTGGCTCAAGTAATAGAGTACTAGCCTTAAGCAGAAAAGCTCAGGGACAGTGCCCAGACCTTGAGTTTAAGCCCCAGTATGTCTACACATGCATGCATACACACATACATACAATACATACACACACACACATTTTAGCCACAATTTCACACATTTGTTGGAAACAAATCTCTGAAAGTAAGGGATTACTGACACCAGTAATTTAAGAGTGGTAATTTAGAGGAACCTGGATTAAATTTATTTTGTTATATACTCTTTGTTATTTATATTATCTGCTATTATAAGCAAAAAAGTATACATTTTGCAGCAAAAACCCAGGTTTCTAAAAGAAACTTAAGGAATTGTACCTAGTTCACAGTTGGAAATAAAAATAGACATTTAAATGGATGGCAATAGCACCTTTAGAATCTGAGGAACCCAGGAGTGGTTACAGTGCAAGGTTTGAACTCTGGGTGTGGGTGCCGTCTCTGAGTTCTTCAGCTCAAGGCTACTGCCCTACCCCTGGAGCCACAGCACCTTCTGTTTCCTAGTGGTTAATTGGAGATAAGAGCTCAGGTTCTTTAGTGCCGGGGCAGGCTTTGAACTGTAATCCTCAGAGCTCAGGCTCCTCAGTAGCTACGATTACAGGCATGAGCCACCACACCCAGCTTGCAGGCCTTTATCTTAGGTTTGGGAAAATTAGGTAGGAGAATTTATCTTCCTCAAACACCACACCCCACCAAAAACTAAGGACTGATTCTAGGAAAATACAAGCTACCTCCAACAGGGTATACCCAGGGAACACAAGGACAATCAGAAGCACACCAATGAATCATAGACCAACAGTTATAAAGCCACAAATATGGACGTGACAATGCACCAAATGTTTTGTAATTAACAGAGATGGACTACAGAACCTAAGGAAATCACAACACTGAAAGAACAGAGAGGACACTGACAGGCAGGACACACTGCCATGATGCAGTGTGGAAAGCCAGGCAAGAGCAAAAACAAGATGATGGGAGTGGGGGCTGTTCAGGAGACAGCAGATGGTGGCAGGTGGGTGAGCTCTGTCTCCTGTCCCTCTACCTCCTCCACACTGCTGTCACAAGGATTCTCCCAGAGCTCTAACACAATGGTATTCACTGGAAACATCCCCAGAAAGTGGTAAGCAGTGAGTCCAGCCTTCTCAATTCTTGAGTCCACAGTGGACTGTGGGTCATTTCTCAAACATCTTTTAGCACAATGTACAGCACACTCATAAGTTCCTTCAAAATGGTCAAGATATCCAGGGCACTCGTGGCTCACACCTTTAATCCTAGCAATCCAGAAGGCTGAGATCTGAGGATCATGGTTCAAAGCCAGCCCAGGCAGTGAAGTCCATGAGACTCTTATCTCCAATTAACCACCAGAAAGTCAGAAGTAGCACTGTGGCTCAAAGTTATAGAGTGCCAGCTTTGTGCAAAAAAGCTTAAGGGCAACACCCAGGCCTTGAGTTCAAGCCCCATGACCAAAAAAACAAAAAACAAAAAAAAACTTCTCTCCTATCTCATGAAGGTTGTCACTTAGTGAAGAATTTCAGATTTGGAGACTCTATGAATAGTACAGAATCACTACTCCACTCAATAGCAGAATTTGTTCCTGCAAATCACCTAAGGGACAGGACTCACATCTCTCTCCTTGGCTAGACTCTCCAGTCCCAGAGAAACCTGTAAGAGGGGACACCTGGGAAGTAGGTCTGGAGATATGTACAGTTGAGATTTGTGCAAACCATAATAAGCTTAGTGTGAGTTTCCCCATAAAGTAAAATGAAGTATACAAAAGGTTTTATTACCTCAGATTTGCAATAAATAGTGCTTAGAAAATTATTACCACAGACTGCAGCTTTGCAGTCTCTGACAACTAGAGCCTGAAGTGTCAAATGCCACTACTTCTGGCTGGCTTAGGAATTACCAACCCAAATTAAGTTCTCTGATCTATATCTACAAAGCAATGTGCTTAAGACACCACATGTACCATGACTTCTAATATGTCTCCTGGAAGCACTGCACATGTTGCTGCCGCGATTCCCTGACTTATACTTTCCTGACAAATGGGGCAGGAATACAGAGAGGACCTTGGACCCCGTAGGTCAACTGACTTACGAAATCAAAGTCCTGGGCACTCAGCTGGAAATGAAAAGGCCTGACCCAGGAAGTGACCTGGCTGCAGTCCACAAGTCTAGGCTCAAATTCAGCCTGCTTCACTCAGGCCCCTGTATTGAGCCAAATCACAGCACTACCCAATTCAGGTCTCTCTTGATGAGAGACACAACTTCCACATCTGCACCCCCTATACCTTGTAAAGCCCGGGTGAACTGTAAAGATGTACAGCCTGGATTGCTACCAACTGGGTGTAAAGCCCTCTGAATGGCGGGCAACAGACCAAAAAAAAAAAAAATTACCAACTAAAATGGTCTTGTGACTAATTTTCCACCTCTGTAAAAATGAAGATGTGGGATTAATGCTGTCATTTTTCGGTTTTCATGCCTAGTAAAAGGTTCAAATAAAAAGAAAATGTGTGGGGTTGGATTTCCGCAAGTAGGAAAAATTTTACAGTAAAGTATGTGTCACTATTATTCCCTAAAGAATATTTTAAATCAAAAAATATAGAAAGGAGGTAATGTCAGGCACTTACAGAAGGCCCACGGGCAAGGGCAGGGCCGAGCCGAGCCCAGGTGCGGAAGGGCTCCGGTCGGCCCGGGCGGCGGGGCCTGACGTTCTGGGGCTCCAACGACCGACCGTGAGACCCAGCATCAACTTGCAACGCAATCACGTTCAAACGCCAGAAACCGACGCCAGGCCCGGCGAACCTTCCGTAGGCCGCGGCCAGGCCTCGAGTTCTGATTTCCACCTCGACCCGATCGCCAATCCCTTTTTCCGAGCCCCGGCCAGGTGCGGCTCGGCGAACCCTCGCCTGGGTCTCCCGGACCCCCGCCCCGCCCTGCCCCGCCCCGCCTTCCAGGCCCGGCCCGCGCGCCGGCCCGCCCCGCCGCCCCGCGCCCATCCCAGTCCGCCAGCCCCCCGCAGCGTCCTCCCAAGGTCGGGGAGGCCGTGGCCGAGGGGCCGGGCGGGGTGGCCACGGGTCGCAGCCAGGTCTGGGGCGGGCGGACAGGGGCGGGGGGAGGGGGCGGCGCGGCGGGCGATCCGGTGCGGTGGCAGAGCAGCCCGGCGCGGACTCACCCCGGCGACGCCATGAGCGCGGCGGACTCGGCGCTCCCGCCTCCTCCGCTGCTGGCGCACCACGGCACGGCGCCGGGGAGGGGCCTCGCCGCCCCGCCGCCCCGCCGCCCCGCCGCCCCGCCGCCCCTCGACCCTGCCCAGCTTCAGGCGAGGCGCGTCCGGCAGTCGAGTCCCTGCGGGGCGGAGGCCGGAGCCCCGCCGGAGCCGCGAGCAGAGCGCCCACCCCCGTTCCCTCCGGGAAGGCAGTGTCTCCGTGGCGGGCCTGGGAAAGGACTGCCCGTCACGTCTCCCTCTGGACGCGGCACGGCGGACGACCGTGTTGCCCGCACCCGTAAACAAGCCCCAGCCCGGGGGCGGGACGCGCCGGCCGCCCGCAGGCCGGGCATTTCCGTGAGCCTCACTTTTGAGAAACAAACCATCTCTTCTGGTGGAAAATGCCTCCTCAGACCTCTGGCCGTGTAAACTGGAGCATTTTTGCGTTGTCATCTGGAGTAATATGAATAATGTTGGAGTCTTTAACTCATCTCCTGCAGGGAGTGGGGAGCAAGAAGTTTCTTTTTTTTTCTATTCCTACTTTATCCCTGTTATATTAAAAATCCTTGCTAAACTTTAAAAATGTTTTCACTGAGAACAAAACCACAAAGCAGCGATTGAAAGCGTTAGTCTGCAACCAGAGCTATCTGAGTTGGAATCTAGGTTCCACCAATTAACCAGATATAGGAGCTCAGGTAAAACAGAAGCTCTTCGGGCCACAGTTCCTCTTTCGGAAAATGAGGCTAACAAGTCCAGTCCCTACAAGGATTACAATGAGCTAGTATTTGTAAAGGGACCAACGCAGTTCTCCGGTACACTGCCCCTTTCCATCTAGAAAGAACCCATTCAACGCGGTTTCCTTGTCCTCTTAATAAAGAGGAAGTTATCAATTCCTGTCTAATTGCAGAAGACACTGCTCCACAAACTGTACATTGAAAATTTTTTGTACAATCACTTAAAGATAATTTTTAATTAATTTTTTTTAAAGTTGATAAAGGGGGCCAGGAGTTTGGCCTAGTGGTAGAGTGCTTGCCTAGCATGCACGAAGACCCAGGTTCAATTCCTTGGTACCACATACATAGAAAAAAAGCCAGAAAGGGTGCTGAGGCTTCAAGTGGTAGAGCTCTACTCTAGTCTTGAAAAAGTCCAAGGACAGTGCTCAGGCCCTGAGCTCAAGCCCAGGACTGGCCAAAAAAAAAAAAAAAAAAAAAAAAGTTGATAAAGGAGCCGGGCATGGTGGCTAACGCCTGTAATCCTAGCTACTCAGGAAAACGGGAAAGGGGGCTTGGCTCAAGGGTAGCCAAGCCTCATGACCCACAAAAAAAATAAATAAAAGCTGATAAAGGGATAGGAACTTTAGTAGGGCTCCAACTAAGTACAAGTCCAAATCCAAGAGAGTTCAGAGAGTGGGCAATCAAACCGTTGATTCAAAGCAACAGTGATTACCGATGTATTTTCCCCGTGTCTGGGCGGGGGAAGGAAGTAAGGAGTTTCACTATTGTAACTCAAACTCAAAATCCAGCCATGGGGAAGGGGTTAGAGAGAGTTGGAGAATCACACTCAGGGCTCTGTTTGTTGCCTGCTGAGCAAGCACTGTCTCAATGAACAACATTCCCTGCTTGGCTCAGATTTCACTTTCTATTTACTACTACTAGGGCTTGAACTCAGGACCAAATGCTGTTGCTCATGGCTGACCACTTGAGCCACACCTCTGTATCCCATATTTTGCAGATTAATTGGAGATAAGAGGTTCTCAGATTTGCCTGTGCAGGCTGGCCTCAAGTCAAGACCCTCAAATCTCAGACTCCAGAGTATATTGAGCCACCAGCACCAGTTTATTTATACATAAATAAACTTTCATAGGGAAGTAACTGAGTGGTCTATTATGTACAAAACTCTGGTTCAATCTACACTGAAAAAAAAATTACCACTAATTAAATAAAAAGCTTACCAGTTATAAAAAAAAAAATAGGCAATTGTGGAGCACCAGAGTGGCCTACTTGATAGTATGCTTGCCTACCATGCATGAAGCTCTGGGTTCAATTCGTCTGTATCACATACCCACAAAAATGTCGAAGTGGTGCTGTGGCTTGAGTGGTAGAACAGTAGCCTTGAGAAAGTGCAAGGACTGTGCTCAGGTCCCGAGTTTATGCCCCAGGACTGGAAAAAGGGAAAAAGAAAAAAAATTAGGCAATTCAAGTTGACTGAAATTTTATCTCCTTCAACACAGATTTTAGCATTCCACTGCATGGTAAAATGCATCTGTGCCTATTCTTAGGCACATACTTTGCAGACAGTTATTTCATTATAATAATAATTTTTAAAATGGGCAATAAGGATCTAGTTAACCAAAATGCCTTATACTTATACATAATTTCCTCAAAGTTTCTAGGATTTGAATTTATTTTCATTAGCATACATTGTTGCACAAGAGGGAGTTCACTGTAGCATTTCCATAAAGTTCATACAATGTATCTCAACCCCCCCTTTTATTTTTTTAGCAGCATACTAATTAGTTATACAGGGAGGGATTTCATTGTGACATTTTCCACTCAGTATACAATGTATTCCATTCAATCTCACCTCTATCCTTCCTAAAACAATGCCAATTGATTTCAGTTATGCAATTTCCATATATACAAATCATCTACCTCACCTTGCAACCAGTACACACTCATCAGAGCCTGTTTGTCTTCCCCTGCCCTCAGCCATATTGATGTGCAGCTTTCAATGAACCTCATACTCTATAATTCTTCCCCATTGCATTCCCCACTTCTTTAACAATTTCAGCAGGTTTCATTCTTTCATACATGCAAATAAGCTACATGACCATATTCAATCTCTCATCTCATCCTTTCCCCTCAACAGAGTTTCATGAAATGAGTTGAGAAATTTCTCCTAGTCCTAGGAGACATTTCTGTACGTGTGTGCAAGTCTTGGGTGCTGAGTCTGAGCTTTTTTCCCCTCAAGGCAAGCACTTTATCACTTGAGGCACACCCCTACTTCTAGCTTTTTAGCTTTTTAATTGGAGATGAATCTCTTGGAGTTTCTTACACGGGCTAGCTCAAAGTACTATCCTCAGAGGTGCATGGCTTAGAATTGATTCTGATTTTTTTTGCCAGTCCTGGGGCTTGAACTGAGGGACTGGGCACTCCTTGAGCTTTTGCTAGCACTCAGGGTCACTTCTGTTTATGTGGTACTGAGGAATCCAACCCAGGGCTTCATGCATGCTAGGCAAGCACTCTACCACTAAGCCCAGAAATGATTCTGTGACGTTAGGCAAAGGGCTGGATTTGTAGCTCTGAGGTAAGTCATTTGCCTAGCATATGCAAAAACCCTGGGTCCAATCCCTAGTATTGGGGAGGGTGAGAGGAGTAGTTAGGTAAAACTCCTCACTGAAAACATTTAGATCCTTTGTATAAGGTTTTGTTGTTGTTTTTGCCAATCCTGGGGCTTTGAAGTCAGGGCCTGAGCACTGCCATGAGCACTTTTGCTCAAGGCTAGTGCTCTGCCACTCAAGCCACAGCACCACTTCCAGCTTTTTCTGAGTATGTGGTACCAAGGAATTGAACCTAGGGCTTCATGCATGCTAGGCAAGCACTCTACCACTGGACACACTCTTGGCCCTGTATACATTTTTTAAATTAAAATTCCAATTTAATACTGTAGGGGTCAGACACAGTGGTACATGTTCGTATTCCCCTACCAGAAGGCTGAAGCAAGAGGATCACAAATTTGAGGCCAGTCTGGGCTATTATGAGATCATGTCTTAAATCATTAAAAAAAAAAAAAAGTTGGGCCAGGAGCATGGCCTAGCGATAGAGTCCTTGCCTAGCAAGCATGAAGCCCTGAGTTGGATTCCTCAGTACCACATATACAGAAAACGGCAGAAGTGTTGCTATGGCTCAAGTGGTAGAGCACTAGCCTTGAGAAAAGCCCAAGGACAGTGTTGTGGCTCTGAGTTAAGCTCCAGGACTGGCAAAAAAAAAAAAAAAAAAAAAAAGTTACAGGACCGAACCCATTTCACTTATCACATTTTTGTGGGTGGAATTATTTGTTTATCCTATATATTTTTTGTGTATGTGGGTCAGTGCTGGGGCTTGCACTCAATGCTTTGTACTCTCCCTTAGCTTTGCCATTTAAGGCTGGCACTCTAACACTTGAGCCATACCTCCACGTCCACCTTTTTGGTGGTAAACTAGAGAAAAAATTCTTGATTCCTTGAACTTTCCTGCCCAGCCTGGCTTCAAACCACAATCCTCAGATCTTAGCCTGCTAAGTAGCTAGGATTATAGGCATTGAACCTCAAGTCCAGCCCATTTCATTTTTATGATGACAATTTTTGTTGTCCATCTTTTCATTAACAAAATTTCGTTTCCTAGTTTCTTCTCTAATCACTTTTTATTCCTTTTTTTTTTTTTTTTTTTTGGTTGGTCGTGGGACTTGAACACTGGGCCTCAGAGTTGTCCCTGAGCTCTTTTTTTTTTTTTTTGCCAGTCCTGGGCTTGAGCTCAGGGCCTGAGCACTGTCCTTGGACTTTCTCAAGGCTAGAGCTCTACCACTTGAGCCTCAGCACCACTTCCAGCTCTTTTCTATGTATGTGGTACCAAGGAATCGAACCCGGGCCTTCGTGCATGCTAGGCAAGCACTTTAACCACTAGGCCAAACTCTCGGCCCTGTCCCTGAGCTCTTTAACTCAAGGCTACCACCTTACCCCTTGAGCCACAGCACCACTTCCAGTTCTCTGGTGGTTAATTGGACATAAGAGCCTCATGGACTTTAGTGCCCAGGATGGTTTTGAACTGCCATCCTCAGATCTCAGCCTCCTGAGTTGCTAGGATCACAAGTATGAGACACCAAGCCAAGATTGTCTATTCACTTTTATTTTTCTTTCATTTTTACCTCCCAGCATGGGGCTTGAACCCAGAGCCTTGTGTACTCTTGCCCAGCTTTTTCACTAACAGGTAGTGAGTGCTCTATCTCTTCTGCCATGCTTCCACTTCCAGCTTGTTGCTGGAAAGAAACATCTCTCAGATTTCTCTGCCCAGGCTACCTCTAAACTGTGATTCTCAGAGGTCAGCCTCCTGAGAAAGTAAGACTATAGATTCAAGACAATGGCACTGGGTTTCTTACTTTTTTGCATCATAAGGTGTGTGTGTATCTCATTATATAGTCCCAAACTGTCCCTGAACGCAACAATCCTACTTGCTATAAACATGAAGTACTATGCCTGGCCAACTCAACCACTAGGACACATTCCTGGTCCTGTATAAGATTTTTTAAATTAAAATTTCAATTTAATATTATAAGGGTCAGACACAGTGATACATGTTCATATTCCTCTACCAGAAGGCAAGAGGATCACAAATTTCTTTTCATGTTCTTTTTATATTTTTTGAGGGGGGGTGGAAATGTTGAATAAAGTCTTACAAATTAGTTTAGCATATTAATTTCTGAATTAAATCATTGGATTAAATGCTAACAGTAGGGCAACTGGGTTATCGGTATATTATTAGAATATAAAGTTTTTGTTTTTGCCAGTCCTGGCTTAAACTCAGGGTCTGAGCACTGATCTTGGGCTTTCTCAAGGCTAGAGCTCTTATCACTTGAGCCACAGCACCACTTCCAGCTTTTTCTAGGTATACAGTACTGAGGAACTGAACCTGGGTCTTTGTGTATGCTGGGCAGGCACTCTACCACTAGGCCGAACTCCTGGCCTAGATTTTAAAGTTTTACATCCATAATTTGCCCATCAACAATAACTCTCCATTGTTTTTCCGCTTCCTTGGCCCCAGACAATTATTAAGTTACCTTCTGTCTGCAGTTCTGCCTATTCCGGATGTTAAATACAGTATTGGCCTCTAGTGATGGGCTTCCTTCACTTAATATGAAATATATCTTTGTCCTTTGTCCTTATCCCTGTTCATTAACCAGCCCATTCCACCAAACCTAATAAGGTGATTCTTGGTGGAACCACAGGACAGTTTTCAGATCTGGATGCTAAAGGGTCTACCCAGTGAAATGAAGTTTGAAATTTTCAGACTCATCCATTTCCTCCAAAGTACAGAAATGAGCTGGGGATGCCAATGGCCAATGATTAATTGAATATACCTATGACTCAGAGTTAAGAAGTACAAATGGTAACCTGAGATTTGTTTCTAGTATCTAAAGGACATACTTCTGGGACTGAATCTTAATCTATGGATTCTACCTGTGTTATTAGTATAGTTAGTCCTTGAACTGAATTATAGCACTACCAGGTAGTATCATGAACTTAAAGAATCAAGGAAAGAAAATTTCCTATTTGATGTAAGAATAATATATCAGACTTAATGTAAGGTTCTCTAGGTTCATTCACTGCTGTGTTGAATTTTGTCCCTCAAAAGGATGAAACAGTACTAACTCTTAGTATCAATAGATTTAATCTCACTTGGAAAACAAGTCTTTAGAGATGATCAAGTTAACTGTCTATTAGGGTAAGGCCTAATCTAATTTTCTTTTTAATCAGTGCTGGGGATCTAAACTGAGGTACTACATACGCTAGGCAAGCACTTTACTACTGAGCTATATCCTCATCTCAAGTTGTAAGAGGCCTTTGACATTCTGGATCACTGACCTAATATCATACATAGGATTTACAGTATTTTTTCCCATTTCACAGGTTGACATCTTGTACTCTGGTATTATTTAAAGCACCAAAGTTTTAAGTTTTATGGAACAAAATTGTTATTATTTTTTTTGCCAGTCCTGGGCTTGAGCGCAGGGCCTGAGCACTGTCCTTGGACTTTCTCAAGGCTAGAGCTCTACCACTTGAGCCTCAGCACCACTTCCAGCTTTTTTCTATGTATGTGGTACCGAGGAATCGAACTCGGGTCTTCATGCATGCTAGGCAAGCACTTTAACCACTAGGCCAAACTCCCGGCCCCAAAATTGTTATTTTCATATCACATTTTGGGAGGGGACTGAAAAATTCAGGGCCCTTTATTATTTATGCAATATTTTTTCATAAAGTTATTTCAAAGTTTAAAAAATTGAACAATTACATATAAGCATAATGAAAAGTTAAAAAAAAGTACATGGAGGGCTTGGAGTGTGGACTGCTGGTAAAGTGCTTACCTAGCATTCAGGAAGCCCTGGGTTCGATTCCTTGGTACCATATACACAGAAAAGCTAGAATTGGTGCTCAAGTAGTAGAATGCTAGCCTTGAAAAAGCACACGGACAGTGTCCAGGCCCTAAGTTCAAGCCCAGGCAATACATACATATATATATATAATATATATGTGTACATATATATGTATATGTATATATATATGGACTAGAGGGATTCCAGGAGCTCACACCTGTAAACCTAGCTAGTCAGGAGCTGAGATCTGAGGCCAGGTAGGAAAGTCTATGAGACCTTTATTTACAACTAATCATAAAATCCAGAAGTGAGGGCTGGCAAATGTGGCTTAGTGCTTGAGTGCTTTGGATTTCTCAATACCAAACAGAAAAAGCCAGAAGTGGTGTTGTGGCTCAAGTAGTAAAGTGCTAGCCTTGAGTAAAAGAAGTTCAAGGATAGTGCCTGGGCCCTGAATTCAAGTCCCAGGACTGGCAAAAAAAAAAAAAAGCCAGAATTAAAGCTGTAGCTCCAGTGGTAGAGCACTAGCACTGAGAGTGAAAAAACTAATGACAGCACCCAGGCCCTGAGTTCAAGCCCCAAGACTGGCAAAAGAAAAATGACAACAAAATCCTATGGACAATAAATGGAATCCAGGGACAAGAAATGGAATTTTTCCTATCCTATTCTATAGGGTTTTTTTTCTGGATTATTCAAATGATGCAAATTCTCTGCTGAAAAATCTCAGAAATTAGTATCATTAGTAAACTTATTCTCCAAAGTAGTTTGTGAAGTTGTATGTATTAACTATCACATGAAGTTTATATTATTACATAAACATAAAAACATAAAAAAATTAAAGAGGTAGAGTCACATAAACAACATGGGAATGAATGTTCCACAGACTTAACAACGCTTCTTTGGTTTACTCATTTATTCATTCATTCATTCGAATGAGGTCTTGCTATGCTGACTTGGCTAGCATCCAGTGTACTATCCTCCTGCCTTAGTTTTCTCATTAGCTCAGACAGCCATGACCGGTAGCTGGAAATTTGTACTGTAACAATATGATACCAATGGAAGGTTGTTTTACCTGGGCCATTCAGAGGGTAATGCTTGAGCTGGCTGTGGAAGATTCTTTTTGTTTTGTTTTGTTTTTTGTTTGTTTTTTGCCAGTCCTCGGCTTGAGCTCAGGGCCTGAGCACTGTCATTGGACTTTCTCAAG
This sequence comes from Megascapheus bottae, assembly GCF_031878675.1. Classification (NCBI taxonomy): domain Eukaryota; kingdom Metazoa; phylum Chordata; class Mammalia; order Rodentia; family Geomyidae; genus Megascapheus; species Megascapheus bottae. Next base: position 814,098 of record NC_143513.1, read on the forward strand.
GCTAGAGCTCTACCACTTGAACCACAGCACCACTTCTGGCTTTTTTTCCACCTATGTGGTACCCAGGAATTGAACTTGGGTCTTTGTGCATGCTAGGCACTCTACCACTAGGCCAAACTTCTGGCCCTGTGGAAGGTTTAAGAGAAAAAAGAAGAGGGTATACAAGAGTAGAATGAATGTAGATGGTGGAGTAATAAAAATCCTTGTCAACTAGACTGGAGGTTAGGCCAGAGGGAAAGCTTTGGGACTGTGGAAGTTTTGGAAAGGAATATAACTTGATAAGATCTACATTTTAGAGCATTGTTCATCATGTACATATTGGGAGGAATGGGAGACTGGGGAACCACAAAAACACCTGCAATTTACTGCATACCCTATCACACATGTAGATGACCACATTCTCTGGCTAGCAATCCCAGATTAAACCTCTGATTCTAGAGTAACTGCGTTAACATCTCACTTTCACGTCCCTAAGTGTCTGTCTGAGAGACAAAAGCACTACAATCATCCACAAACATAAACAGAACACCCGCAATGCTTACCCTTACTGTGAGATAGCACTAATATTGTATACTTTATTGTATCATTTTTTTAAAATGTTGGCTGCAACCGATTAAATTTTTCTTAACATACTAATTAGTTCATAGTCCCTTGCTGAAAAAAACTTCAATTCTAGATACCCCTGGGGTCTTGGGCAAAAGGGGAAAGAGAATAACTTTGGGATATGCAGATTTTAGGCTGTGGTTCTTAATCTTGGCACTGTATCAAAAACACCTGAAGTATTACCAAAAATTCAGCTGTCCAGCCCCTGCGCGTACTTTTAGGCATGCTTATCCATACGTTCATCCATACGGAAACAGAAAACGTACAGAAACCTATGGATACTTACTGGGTTGAGAACCACTACCATTCAGGTGGGCACAGGGAGCCAGTGGTGTGACACCTTGCGGGTGTCTAGTAATGTCACTATACCCAGGCCCCTGCAGAGCTGAGGCCACGGCCACAAAGACAGGCCTAGGAAGCCAGACACTGAACTGAACCGGCCCTTAACTGCGCAGGGACCTGCCGCGCGCAGCGACCTTCCCACAGTGCCTCGCGGCGCGCACGCGCACACCGCCGCTCCCGGCGTGCAACGCTGCGGCCGAGCCGGCAGCGGGCCGCCTCAGGCAGCCCCGCCGGACCTACGGGTCCGTAGCTGCGGGGATCATGGCGCTGAAGCGGATTCAGAAGGTAAGGGACCCTCCCAGCCATCAGGTCTTTGGTGTGAGTGGGTTCCGCAGCTCCAAGTGGCGGGTGGAGTGGCTAGGGACGACGGCCACACTTGCCCGGGAGGGAGGCGGAACCGCCGCCAGCGCTGCCTTAAAAGGGACTGGCGCGAGCCTTAGGCGGCCGGTCTCGCTGATGCGGCGTCACGTGCCGAGTCACGTGCGTGCGCCGTGGGGCGGGGGTTGCGCGGGTGCTGCTCGGAAGGGTGCGCGCTGGAGGGGTATTATCCTGGGTGTTATCCTCCGCAGCCAGCGGGAAGTTGGGAAATGCACCGCAGCGGAAGCGCTCTGTCTCTAGGGTATCCACTGCCAGTCCTTTCCCCGGCGTTAAAAAAGGGCTGGAAGCGTGGCCTGGTGGTAGAGTGCGTGTCTAGCAAGCACGAAGATGCAGGTTCGAGTCCTTCGTCCTGCATACACAGTAAAAGCAAGAAGTGGTGCTGTGACTCAAGTGGTAGAGCGCTATCCTCGAGAAAGCTCCCGTACTGGCCAAAAAAAAAAAAAAAGAATTATGCTGTATTTTGTGGCCAGTGTGTTCTTCACCTAGCAAGTTACATTACAAAGTAGTATTTATGACCCCATTTAAAAAATATATTTCTATTACTATGAAGTCGTTAGTTGTACGGGCAGGGGTTTTATTGTGACATTTCCACGCTTATATACAATGTAGCCTAATCAACTTCACTTCCTCCCCACTTAAAACAATTTAACAAATTTCATTATTCTCTTTTCCTGCATGCAAATAAACTACTTTGATCACATTCACTCTTCATCTACACCTCCCACCCTCCTGCTGATACCTGTTTTACACTAAAAGTTATTTCAACAAAGATGATGTTAAAATAAAAGTGTAGATGTAAGGAAAGTAATTAGAATTAGTGTTAATGACAAAATACTTCCTTTCTTTGTTGTGCACAAAATGAAATTATGTTTTATCAATAGATGACATTTTTTTATTTTTGGTGAATTGTGGGGTTTTTGTTTGTTTGTTTTGGTGGGTCATGGGGCTTCAACTAGGCCTGGACCCTGTTCCTGAGCTCTTCAGCTCAGTGCTACCACCCTACCCCTGGGTGTTGTCCCTGAGCTCTTCAGCTCAAAACTACCCTTGAGCCAAGCCCCCCTTCCCATTTTCCAGAGGTTAATTGGAGATTACAGTCTCAGGTCCTCTTGTGCCCAGCTAGTTTTGAACCTTGATCCTCAGATCTCAGCCTCCTGAGTAGCAAGGATTACAGTAGCACGGCACCCAGCTAAATTGTGTTTTTATCCGAGTCTTCTTACCTCTTTTCATCTAGTAATACTTGTCCTTTAATCTTAGTTCCCTTTCTGTGAATTTACACTTTTATCGTCATTAATAATGATAGTTATTCAGCCCTAACCTGCCTAGCTCTGTACAAGTAGTACAGGATTTGTATGTTTAGGTAATAAATTCCCATGATTTGATATTCTAAAGAATGTTGGGGGTAAAGTCCTTCCACACACAGCCATCCAATTCCTCTCCCTGGTGGGACTCAGTATTAATTTGTTTTTACATATTCTTCTAGAAATATATTCAATTTTTTCCGTAATATATACTTTTTCCCCCTCTTGGCTTATCAACACATGTTTGTAAACCCAGTATTTGCAAGACTGGAGCAGTAGGATCAAGAGCTCAAGGCCAGCCAGAGCCAGCCAGAACTAGGTGAGGGCAGGCTATCTCAAACTATGTATCTTTTTTTCCCTGTTCATTCTTGTACCCTATTTATATCACTAATGGTATCATCTTCTGTGTAGCAGTGTATTGGAGGTATACATTTACTGGGTGCTCCATAGCCACATAGTTGTGCTGGCAAGTGTACTTACAACTGAACAGAACTGGAGGTCCAAAGAGGTGATGGGGGCTCAGGCCAAGTCTTCCAGTACTCTTAGGTGAACTCAGAAATGTAATCTGTGAGTTTCTTCTGAGTCATTCACACTGTTCCCCCTTTACTCCTCAAGAATTGTCCATAGGGACCACTTCTGGCCTTCCATAAATCAGTTTATCCTATTAAGTGTTCATCAATCCCTAAAAAGAGGGACATGGATTCTGAAGCAGGCAGAGTGTGGAAATGAGGGAAACCTCATGAAACCCCATGAGCTGGTTGAAGAATTGCCTTTTCCTGCTCCTGTTTATGTATATAGTCTTTCCAGGATTTGACTTAATAGTCCTGTGAAAGTGCTTGATCATGCATGCAGATATAAACCCTTCCTCTGCAAAGTGCTAATGGAGGGCACAGCACAGAGAAGCAGAAAGTGACTGTTCGCAGAGCTTTATGGGGCTCTTGCATCTCAGTTTTTCCCCAGATTCTCTTTTACTCAACAACTAATAATGCTGCTTATTGATTGCTTACTAAAGTACAATGGATTGTACATTTTTTTTTCACTGCTGGGGATGGAATCCAGGACCTTGTTTACATTAGATAAATACCACTGAATTATGTCCTCAGCCCTCCGTTTTCCTTCCTTTTTTTTTTTTTTTTTTTTGTCCAGTCCTGGGGCTTAACTCAGGGCCTGGGCACTTTACCTGACCTTCTTTTACCCAAGGCAGGCACTCTACCACTTGAACCACAGCACCACTTCCCACTTTTTCTGTGTATATGATACCAAGGATATGATACCATGGCTTCATGAATGCTAGGCATGCACTGTACAACTAAGCCACATTCCCAGCCCCTTAGCCCTCCATTTTACACAAGAGGAAATAGGTTAGCTGTTAGTGGAAAACTGACCAATGAGGGTACTGGTAAAATCGAATTTTGGAGAGAAATGGTCCTGACAGATAGCATTTTGCCAGCCACTATGGAATTAGTACACTCATAGGCCATTAAATTTAAGGGGAAGTAGGATAAGTATAGCATGGCCAGAGAGTAGGGGGTTATAGGAATGGTCAACAGGCAGAAGGCCCATTGTGGATGAAACTTAGGTTTAGTTCAGCCAAGGGTGGACTCTGTGCATCCACCAGACCCTGAATTTGTCACACCCTGAGGAATTTCTCTGGCACAATATTTGTGCCACCTTCTCTGCTTTTAGAACATCTATGCAAATCCTAGACATTTACAGCATTGGGAACCTGGGAAGAATAAAGAGTGTTAGGAAGCATCTTCTTACAGGCAAACTGAAGTCTGAAAGTTCCTGCCTACAACCTTGGGGCATTTAGACGAGCATCCCCTTCAGAATGTTTCTCATCAGGATATGATTTGGACTACAGATATTCTCCTGGGCATTTCATAGTACCCTGGAAAATATTTTTTTTTAAATGTCCAGATAGGATCTGTCAGCCATTAATTCATTGTGAATACAACTATAATACAGATATAAAATTCACATTTGCAATCCATCCCAGCCATTGGAACATAAATTCATAAATTCCTGGAGAGCCTAGTCTGTGGTCTAGTTTGTTCACTCTTCTGTCCTCAGATCCTGGCACATCCCAGTGATGATAGTGAATAAAGGAAAGATGTTATTTGTTTTTGCGGGGGTTTTTTTGTTTGTTTTCAGAATGTTTGTGTTAAATGTGATAGAAACCTAACTTGAATACATGTAAGAAAAGGAGAGAAAAAAAAAGAAAGAATGCTCATGACTGGAGTAAGCAGTCCATAAAGAAATCTATATCCATGGTCTCCACTTTCAGAGTACTGTGACTTGTCAAGTGCCCATTACCAGGAGTAAGAGAAAAGAAAGCCTATGTTTATAATTCAGTACTTCCTGTGTGCCAAATGCTTTTGTGCACTAATCTATTAGCCTAGAACTAGTGCCTGGCCCTTGTTCTTCCAGAAGCTTTCTGGGGAGTCTTATCCTAAGTTCATGAAAGAATATCTTCCAAGAGTAGGCTTGGAGGATAAGAGGAGAGAGTCAGGGGCCGGGAGTTTGGCCTAGTGGTTAAAGTGCTTGCCTAGCATGCACGAAGACCTGGGTTCGATTCCTCGGTACCACATACATAGCAAAAAGCCGGAAGTGGTGCTGAGGCTCAAGTGGTAGAGCTCTAGCCTTGAGAAAGTCCAAGGACAGTGCTCAGGCCCTGAGCTCAAGCCCAGGACTAGCCAAAAAAAAAAAAAAAAAAAAAGAGGAGAGAGTCAGGGTAATTGACTCCTTGCCTTGCCCTAGTCTAGCTCTTAGCATTGGTAAGAGCTGGACTAGGGCAAGGCAAGATGAGTAACCTTACTATTTTTACATTTTTATTTCCTAATATATATACAAAGTAGAAACGATAAATGTATAATTTTGTGGGTCTTCCCACTGCCAGTAAACTCTACTGGTCTTGTTTCCAACCACTTCTGAAGTCTCCCACTTAGAAGAACATGCTGTGGGCAGGAAAACTGTTTGTGTAAAGGCAATGGTCAAGCATACACTAGTTTAACCTACTGCCTTGTGTTCTAGGAACTGACTGACTTGCAGAGGGATCCTCCTGCCCAGTGTTCCGCAGGACCTGTGGGTGATGATTGTAAGTATTTTTCTGCATTCAGTTTGTAGGAGCTTTGTGACTAAAATCTCCAAATGCATCCATTTAGCAGACCTCCAAACATACATTAGCTTCAATTTTTGTCTTTTTGTTGTTGGTGGTGGTATTGCAGTTTAAACTGAGTCATACCTCCAGTCTTTAAGCTGTTGGGTGTGTGTGTATGTGTGTTTTATTGATGTTCTTTTAGTTAGTTTTTTGTTTTGGTACCAGTCCTGGGGCTTGAACTCGGGGCCTGAGATATTTTTTTGCTACAGGCTGTGCTCTTAACATTTGAGCCATACATCCATTTCTAGCTTTTTTTTTTTTTTTTTTTTTTTTTTAACCAGCCTTGGGACTTGAACTCAAGGCCTGAGCACTGTCCTTGGGCTTTTTCCTCAAGATTAGCACTCTGCCACAGCACCATTTCTGGCTTTTTCTATGTATGTGGTACCAAGGAATCGAACCTAGGTCTTCATGCATGCTAAGCAAGCATTCTACCACTAGGCCAAACTCCTGGCCCCCCTGCTTTTTTTTTTTTTTTAAATTGGCTTTGAACCAAGATCCTCAGAACTTAGCCTCCTGAGTAGCTTGGATTCCAGGCATTAGCTACTTGCTGCTAGCTTAAGCTGCTTTTAAAAAGAAAACTAGTGAATTGTTTTCCTTTCATATGTTCATGAACTTTTATTTAGTTATTGTTTTTGTTTGGTCACAGGGCTTGAACTAGGGGCTTGGTTGTCCCTGAGCTCTTTCATTCAAGACTAGAGCTCTACCACTTTAAGTCATACCAGCACTTCCAATTTTCTGGTGGTTAAGTGGAAATAAGAGTCTCATAGACTTGGAGCTGGGAGTTTAGCCTAGTGGTAGGGTGTTTGCCTAACATGCACAAAGATTGGGGTTTGATTTCTAGGTACCACATACATAGAAAAAAGCTGGAAGTGGTGCTGAGGCTCAAGTGGTAGGGTTCTAGCCTTGAGAAAGTCTAAAGACAGTGCTCAGGCCCTGAGCTCAAGCCCAGGACTGGCAAAAAAAAAAAAAAAAAGAGTCTCGTGGACATTCTTGCGTGGGCTGGCTTTGAACTGCAATCTCAGATCTCAGCCTTCTGAGTAGCTAGGATTACAGGCATGAGCCACGGTGCCCAGCTAGAGCTGGAACTTTCTTTCTTTCTATTTTTTTGTGGGTCATGGGGCTTGAACTCAGCCTGGGCGTTGTCCCTGAGCTCTTCAGCTCAAGGCTGTCACCCTATCCTTGAGCCAAGCCCCAAATCCCGTTTTCTAGAGGTTAGAGGTAAGAGTATGAGGTCCTTTTGTGCCCAGACTGGCTTTGAACCTTGATCCTCAGATCTCAGCCTCCTGAGTAGCTAGGATTACAGGCATGAGCCACCAGAACTGGCTAGCTGAATTATTTTTTTAAGACAGAGTCTTGCTCTATAGCCCAGACTAGCCTGGAACTCACAGTTCTGTTGCAGCTTCCTGAATGCTGAAACTGTGCCACCATGCTCACCATAAATTGCTTTATTGAACATCTAGAGCTGACAATGTGGCTGATTAGCTTGTACTCAGAATGGAATGTATACATCCATCCACTGAGTTATAAAAAAGTCAACTTGGCTCCCATTCTGACTTATTTATCAAAAACATTTTTATCCAGGTGCAGTGGCTCATGCCTAAACTCCCAACTACTTGGGAGGTAGAGATTGGAAGGATCACAATTTGAGACTAGCCCAGGAAAAAGAATCAGTGGGATTTTCTATGAATAAGCTGGGCATGGTGACTTACACCCATTGTCCCAGCTATATAGGAGAGCATAATTAGGGAGATTGTACTTGAAGCTGACTCCAAACAAAAACATGAAACCCTGCCTAAGAACAACTAGTTCTAAAAGGCTTTAGAACCAATCCCAAATAGGGTACCTGCCTAGCAAATGTGAAGCCTTGAGTTTTAACCTCAATATTGTCATAAAATGATTTATTTTAAACCTGCTGTTAAAACTTTCAAATAAGCCGGTGTAGTGGCTCACGCCTGTAATCCTAGCTACTCAGGAGGCTGAGATCTGAGGATCACAGTTCAAAGCCAACCTAGGCACTAAAGACTGTGAGACTTTTTTTTTTCCCACTCCTGGGCTTAGGCTCAGGGCTTGAGCACTGTCTTTGGACTTTCTCAAGGCTAGCACTCTACCACTTGAGCCTCAGCAACACTTCCGGCTTTTTGCTATGTATGTGGGGTACCGAGGACTCGAACCCCTGTCTTCGTGCATGCTAGGCAAACAGTCTGCCACTAGGCCAAACTCTTGGCCCCCTGTGAGACTCTTATCTCCAATTAACCACTAGAAAACAAAGTGGTGCTGTTGCTCAAGGGGTATGGCAGTAACCTTGAGCTGAAGTGCTGAGGGAGAGTGCCCAGGCCCAGAGTTCAAGCCCTACAACCGACCAAAACAAAACAAAACTTTCAAATAGCCAGGTGCTGGTGGCTCACACCTGTAATCCTAGCTACTCAGGAGGCTGAGATTTTAGGATTGCAGTTCAAAGCCAGCCCAGGCAGAAAAGTCCATAAAACTCTTTCAGTTACCCAACAAAAAAACAGGAGTGATGCTGTTGTTAAAGCAGTACCACACTAACCTTGAGCAAAAGAATTCAGTGACAACTCCCAGGCCCTGAGTTCAAGCCCCATGACCTACAAAAAACAAAACAAAAAAAATTTCCAAGACCAATAGTTAACACAGGACATTACCATAGTTTTATCTTTGAACTGCCTTTTCTTTTGGTAAAATTTGCTGCTGATGCTATGAAATTGCTTAAAATGATAATTTCTTCCTGTTAGTATTCTTTCTACATTAGTAGCATAACTCAACATATTATTAAGTTGTTAAGTACTTAATAAATCAACTCCCAACTTAAAGTTAAATTAAACTTAAATCTAAAACAAGCATTTTTGTAAGTCAGTAAGTCAGTAAAGTCTACCAAAAAACAGGGCTTGATCTCCAGGCTTTTTTTTTTTTCCTCTCACAGCTGATACTCTATCACTTGAGCCACAGCTCGAGTCCATCATTTTGCTGGTTACTTGGAGATGGTATTTTGTGGACTTTTTTTTAATTGAACTGGCTTTGAACCTCAGTTCTCTAGATCTCAACCTCCTGTGTAGCTAGGATTACAGGCCTGAGCCACTGTTTCATAATTAACTGACTGTTAATTAGGAGTGTAGCTCTGTAATAGAGCATTTGGGGCATGCATAAAGCCCTGAGTTTTATCTTCACAAATAACAGCAACAATACCCAAATAATTAGCATGTCAATTTAAAACAGTCAAAAGCAAAGGAAGGATATAGAGATTCCCTTCTTGAACGCTTGTTTGTTAAACATGTCATTTGAAATATGATGTAAAGATCAGTATTAATAAATTCTTTAATTAAAAAAATCACCAAAATTAACCCCCCCCCAAAAATACATGATGTATTATGTTTACAAGCTGACTTGTTGATGGAAACACCTTTTGTGCAATTACTTAAAGATAATAAAATTGTAATAGAAAAAAAACAAGCAAAGGAAGGGGCCAGGAGTTTGGCCTAGTGGTAGGAGTGCTTGCCTAGAATGCATGAAGAAGAACCAGGTTCTTTCTGTGTATATGGTACCGAGGAACATAGAAAAGGCCAGAAGTGGTGCTGTGGATCAAGTATTAGAGCTCTAGCCTTGAGAAAGCCCAAGGACAGTGCTCGGGTCCTAAGTTCAAGCCCCAGGACTGGCAAAAGAAAAAAAAAGGAAGTGCTGTTTTTGTCAATTCAGGAAATTTTTGCCAAAAACATCAACAACATTTCATTGAACTATTGAGAAAGGCTCATGGGCTACCTTAACTATCTTTGAACTCCTTAGAGGTTTAGAAAACTTCTCTTTAGCCTTCCTACTCATGTATGGATGCATTCCCCATCCTGCTAGCATGAGTAGAACCTGTGGAGTACTTGAACAGGTAACATGAAATTGAAGGCAGGACCAGACCTGAAACCTTGGGCTAATTCCAAATGCATGATGAGTCCATCTGAGATATATCATCTTGAGAATAACAGACCCTTCAGGTGGTATCAATTCAGCAAGTGGTTGCGAAGGAGTTTTCCACCAAGTCTCTGGAATCATTGCCTTGAGACACTCAGGAGCCTTAAAGGTGAGTATCTGGTCCACTCAAGGCTGCCTTCCTTGTTGAGCACAGAGAGTTTCTGCTCCAAAAATAGGCAAAGCTGTAAAAGTAACCCAAGACCCTAAAGAGGGCACAAGATATACAGCAGCATGACTGCTAAAGGTAGGGACCTGGAAGGGATAAACAAAAGGACTTACCTTGATTGTCACTAGGTTTCCAGAGCACTGGGCACTGCCTGCATTCATCCACAAGAGATGCTAATGAGGCCCTACAGCTATTGTATTCTTCAGCAAGAACTTCAATATAAATCTAAGGGAAGTACCAGGGAATAGAAGGACTTACCAGGAGCAATGGAAGGGAGTTCAAACCACTGAATTCTAGTCATTGCACCTGTGTAGTAAACCAACTGATCTTGCCCCTGAAATGTCTGGGCTTTCTCTTCAGCCTCTGACGGCTGCTCTCTAAGCAGCTATGGGTATCATTTGCCTGGAGACTATGACCCACATCATGTGATTTAGAGTAAGCACTGGCTCTCTGTGCCAAACAGACCATATGTGTAAGATGTGGGGCTTGGTCATGTTTAGAAAGGCTGGAAACTAGGGACTAAGATCAGACCTATGAGCATTTAGCTAATCAATCATGTATTTATGGTGGAATCCCAGTAAATATTCTGAGCTGGACTAGGGATAAGGCTCAAATGGTAGAGTGCTTATTAGCAAGTGCAGGGGCCTGAGTGTTCAGTCCCCAGTACTGCTTGGTATCCCTGATTGCAGCATCAATAAGTATGTCATTACTGATACCTCTTAGCCTCAGGAAGTTAATAGAAGATCTGCCTTTGGATCCCTCATAAAGTTAATCTATACCATCACACTGTAGAGAACTTTGCAAGTCCTAGTGAATTATTTGACTTGAGAGTATTTTGGGTTAGTGTCAGATATGAGGCAGTCTTGTATGGATAGTGTGCTTTAAACTTACCAGCACCTTTTCAGTTCAACAGACATTTTGGGGAGGGGAGGGTTCTCTTACATTCCTGTTTCTCTTTTGTCTTATAGTGTTCCACTGGCAGGCCACCATCATGGGCCCGGTAGGTAGTACTGTTGAGGGTGCAGCTCAAATTTTGCTTCTTGGGCTTTATGCTTAGCACAAGCACTGATTTCTTCTTCTGTCTCATCCTTCCAGAATGAAAGTCCTTACCAAGGAGGTGTTTTCTTCCTGACCATCCACTTTCCTACAGATTACCCTTTCAAGCCCCCAAAGGTGAGGCCCCCCCACAAATTTCTTGATGTTTGACTATAGGACAGCTTGTAATAAAAGAGCCTCTTTAAAGAGAGCTGAGTGTGGTCCTTCCCTGAGGCCCTGTCACTCTCATTCATAGCCTCCTAGGACTTTAAACTTGGGACTTTCAGAAATAATTTTTTTTTTGCTAGTCCTGAGACTTGAACTCAGGACCTGGGCTCTGTCCCTTCTACTCAAGGCTAGCACTCTACCACTTGAGCCACAGCACCACTACCAGCCTTTTCTAAGTAGTTTATTGGAGATACGACTCGTACAGATTTTTATGGCTGGCTTGGAACTGTGATCCTCAGATCTCAGTCTCCTGAGTAACTATGATTATAGGTGTGAGCCACTAGTACCCAGCTCAGAATTATCTTATTATGGGCAAAGGCTGGGATAGTAAACAGGTTTTTTACTAAATGAAGCCGTAGACTGTTTTTTTGGTTTGTTTTTCTGAAGACAAGGTTTCACTATGTAGCCCAGAATGTATAGTACTTCACAGACAGAAAAATCTGTGAGACTTTTCTCTCCAGTTAACTGCCAAAAATTCAGAAGTTGGGCTATAGCAGAAGTGGTAGGGTGAAATGCTGAGGGACAGTGCCCAGCCTCACCACCACAAAAAGGAACATTTGCAAGATTCCAGCTCAACCAATGGCTGGACACAGTGACATGTACCTGCTGTCCAGCTACCAAGAAATCACAATGGCTAGGTTTAGTGATGGGGGCTTGTCAACTCCAATAACATGGGGAAGCACAAGAAGTAGGATCACAGTCCAGAAAGCAAGACTCTACTTTGAAAATAACCAATACCAAAGAAGGTTGAAGTATGGCTCAAATGGTAAAGCACTAAGCATGAATCTCTGAGTTCGATCCCCAGTGCTGCAACATAAATAAATAAATAAATAACCACTTAAGTGAAGGGACCAGTATCTGCAGAAGGAGACAGAAGGAAAGATCCAGAATTACCCAGAACACAGTCTTCATTGTGGACTCCAGAGAGAAGCATGGTCAGGGAGGATAGGAAGACTTATGGATTGGATCTCTGTGACTTGGGAGAAGGCATATATAATGGTCAGGACAAAAATGGCTTTCACCCAAGCTGGTACTAACATCAAATACCATAGGCAGATTTCTGCCACTGATGCCAAGATCCAGTACCTCACATACCAATTCAATAGATTTTTTTAAAATTTACATTGTTTTATCTTACACTTTGTTGGGAAACTTCTTGGGAGAAACAGACTGAAGTTTCTCAGGGAAATCATACCAGCTACCACTCAAGATGGCAGCAGATCACTCTTAAGTCCCTACGGTGCTCAGATTCCAGTTTGCTTCATTGTAGTCCTACTTAGCACCAAGCACAGGGATTCTCATCTGGAGTGACTTTGCCCTTCCCAGAGACATTTGGCCATCATCCTCAGACATTCTGTCCTGTCACCACTGGGGAGGGGGTTGCTACTAGTATCTAGTGAATGAAGGCTAAGGATGCTTTGCAATACCCTCAGTGCCATCAACTGGTCTCCTCCCACAAATGGGTTAGGCAAAGACATTTAGCATTTGTTGATGCTGAAAACACAAGCAGTGGCTGGCAGCTAGAGCCTGATAGCCAGGGAGATTACCCTGATGAAGGGTACTGTATAAGCAGGGAGAAGACCACAGGGAACTGCCCCAAGCGAGGGATCCCTGAGGAGAGTAGATGCCATCATCCTCTCTGTGGACAAATACTGGGACCAGGTGCTGGCAGAAATGATTCAAGGGGGCCTAAAGGCTGACAGGATCAGAGTTATTTTTAAATTAGAGAGCTAATGCAGATTGAAACTAATTTGCTATATAGAGAGAACCACAGCTAACAGTCTGGTCTACATTCTCCTAGGGTTTTGATATATTTTTCCACATATACCAACATGTATTTTATTCTCATTTTTAAAGATACTAGCCAGGCACCAGTGGCTCACCCTGTAATCCTAACTACTCAGGAGGCAGAGATCTGAGGATTATGGTTCAAAGCCAGCCCAGGCAGCAAAGTCTATGAGACTCTTTATCTCTAATAAACTACTCAAAAAAAAAAAAAAAATAGCTGGAAGTAGGGGCCAGGAGTTTGGTCTAGCAGTAAGGTGCTTGCCTCGCATGCATAAAGACCCGGGTTTGATTCTTCAGTACCACATACATAGAAAAGAGCCGGAAGTGGTTCTGTGGCTCAAGTGGTAGAGCTCTAGCCTTGAGAAAGCCCAAGGACAGTGCTCAGACCCTGAGTTCAAGGCCCAGGACTGGCCAAAAAAAAAAAAAAAAGCTGGAAGTGGCACTGTGGCTCAAGTGTAGAGTGTTAGCCTTGAACACAGATAGGCTCAGGGACAGAGCCCAGGCCCCAAATTCAAGCCCCAGGACTGGCAATAAATAAATAAACCGGGCCAGGAGTTTGGCCTAGTGGTTAAAGTGCTTGCCTAGCATGCACGAAGACCCGGGTTCGATTCCTTGGTACCACATACATAGAAAAAAGCCGGAAGTGGTGCTGAGGCTCAAGTGGTAGAGCTCTAGCCTTGAGAAAGTCCAAGGACAGTGCTCAGGCCCTGAGCTCAAGCCCAGGACTGGCCAAAAATAAATAAATAAATAAACAAACCAACCAACCAACAGTTCTGTTGTGTGCCTGTACACACATTTTGGCAAGACTTGGTCCTTTGGCTGGTCAGGTATCACAGTCCCCAGATATGAGTCTGTGTTGGCCTTCAGGAGAGATCCTTCACTATTGTTTTATGCTTCACCTGTCCAACCAAGTGTGAAGAGGCCCTTTTGGACCCTTTCTGTCCCCCAGATCTGGGGGGTATTGTTAACAGATATAAAGCACCTGAATAAAGTGAAGGTTTAAATGTGTTCAATATTTTGAAGACCTTTCCAGCTTTTATCAAAGGAAGGAGTTCTTCAGGCAGGAAAGTAATAGATGCTGATAGAGCTTTATGGACTTGGAATCTTAACTGTGGTTCAAGAACGCTTGGCTGAGAGAATGTTAGGTACTTCATGGTTCTCCCCTTTCCTAGAGAAATTATATTTAAACCAGCAGTTTCCCAGTGTATCCCCTAACATTCTTTAGTGTTTATGCAGCTGATCATCTTTCTTAAACAGATCTTGAGATCATCCTGAAGAAGTCCTATATGTCTGCTATGCATGTTTAAGATCCTTAATTGCCTTTAATCCTTAATTGAACAAAACAAAGCAGTAACTATTATTAAAAGATTGAATAATTCTTTTGTATAATTTGGGATTATTTTAATGAGGAAAGATGTGATCTGAAAGGTGAGAGTAATATTTTCCCAAAAAGTACTACTGTTTCTTGAAAAAAATCTTCCATTAGATGTTTTGCATGAATTTTATGACCCTAGGAGAAATCTGGCAAGATTGCATGATCTTTATGATGACATCAAGGCAGATATATACTACAGAAGATTCTTCTGAAGTTTGATCCTTCTTGAGAAAAATATGTGATAAATGATGTTCAGTCTTACACACTAATATCTCTCTTCAGTTTGTATTCTACAGTATGTTTCTTCTTTTTTTTGGTTTTTTGTCGGTTATGGGGCTTGAACTCTGGGCCTGGGCATTGTCCCTGAGCTCTTCAACTCAAGGCTATCACTCTACCCCTTGAGCAACAGCACCACTTCCAGTTTTCTGGCCGTTAATTGGAGATAAGAGGTCTCACGCACTTTAGTACCCAGGCTGGCTTTGAACCATGATTCTCGGATCTCAGCCTCCTGAGTAGCTAGGATTACAGGTATGAGCCACCACGCACCACCTTCCTTTCTTTTTTTCATGGGGCTTGAACTCAGGCCCTGGGTGCTGTTCCTGAGCTTTTCTGCCTAAGGTAGTGCTCTGCCATTTGAGCCACAGCTTCATTTCCAGCTTTATGGTGGTTAACTAGAGATAAGAATCTCACAAAGGCGAGAGCATAGCCTAGTGATAGAGTGCTTGCCTAACATGCACAGAGCCCCAGGTTTGAGTCCTCAGTACCACAGACACAGAAAAAATAGAAGTGGTGCTGTGGCTCAAGTGGTAGCCCGAAGACAGTGCCCAGGTCCTGAGTTCAAGCCCCAGGACTGGCAAAAAAAAAAAAGACTTTTACAGAATTTCCTGCTTTGGCTAGCTTCAAACCATAATCCTTAGATCTCAGGCTTCTGAGTACTGGGTTATAGCACGAACCTCTGGCACTCAGCTAGTATGTTTATATATATATTTAGGGAGTGGGTTTGTAGTTCAGTGATAGAATACATATAAATCCTTAAGTCCAATCCCCAGTGTTTAAAAACAAAATAAACTAATGTCAGTATTCAAGATGCTGAGAAAAAAAGATCATGAGTTTTAAAGTCA
Source organism: Megascapheus bottae (assembly GCF_031878675.1). Classification (NCBI taxonomy): domain Eukaryota; kingdom Metazoa; phylum Chordata; class Mammalia; order Rodentia; family Geomyidae; genus Megascapheus; species Megascapheus bottae. The sequence goes on from NC_143513.1 coordinate 829,564, forward strand.
GTATAGAGTACGTAGTGAGGCCTTGGTTTATGTAACAATAGGAAGGATACCATGCACACAGCCATCCAGGCAGAAAATTTATAATGGGCCCCCAGAGCCCAGGAGAACGGGACAGAGTGACAGTTACTGTGTTGCTGGCAATTGGGTGTGAGTGGAACTGAAAAAAGATCTAAAGTCTCATCCTGCTCCTTTTGCAGTGAAAGCTGCACATAACTAAGCACCTTGCTCATGTCAAAATGGGCTGATTGCACAGGCCTTGCATCAGCTCTGAGAGGAGCTTTGTCACTGAGTCCAAGGAGGTAATTTCAAAAAATGGTTTGTGACTGTAATTCAATAATATTAGGATAGTGCACAGTGAACATAGAACCTTCTTCATTCCAGAGGTGCCAAGTTCAACTACTTATTTAGCCAGAACCAGAGTTTGAACCCAGCCTTATTCTTGCTCAGCTAGCATTCTATCACTTAAGTCACCCCCCCCCAACTGGCCTGATTATAATGATGTGTGTGTGTGTGTGTGTGTATGTGCGCGCGCGCGCGCGCGGGCGCGTGCATTGTTCGTTTATGTGCACTGAACATTGCCTAGACATTTTCCCTAAGCTTTTTTGCTCACTAGCACTCAACAACTTGAGCTATAACCCCATTTGTGGCTTTTTGGTAATCTGCCAGACCGGCTTCGAACTGTGATCCTCAGATCTCAGCCTCCTGAGTAGAATTACAAGCATTAGCCACCGGCCTGATAGTACATCTTAATTCAACAAAATATACCTTGTGTTCATCCAAGGCCAATGATGGCTGACAAGTTTTGTCCAAGCTAGCTAGACTAAGTTGTTAAGCGAAGGATGAGGAGTGAATTTCATGTGGATATTTCTTGTGGTAGCCCTGTTTCTTCATTTTGTACATAGTTCGCATCTGTGGGGGTTTTTTTGCATAGACCTTTGGTCTTCCAAATTTTGTCTACACCTCTATTACTTTTCAGAGCCAACTCCTTTTGGGAAAGTAGGTATCGGTTCTTTGGGGTTGAGAGTGAGAATCCAGCAAGACATGGGTAACAGACTTCTGGGGTTCCTTCTCCTGTGTCCCTTTAGGTCTCACCCAGGACTCTGACACACACACTGGTACTGTCTAGCAATGCTGGTAATGGTGCTCTTGCTTTTGTTTTCCAGGCATCCCTGAGGCTTATCTGACTTGAGATCTCTTATCTCTGCAGGTTGCTTTCACCACCAAAATATATCACCCCAATATCAACAGCAATGGCAGCATATGCCTAGACATCCTGCGATCACAGTGGTCTCCAGCACTGACTGTGTCCAAAGGTAGAAACACTGAAATGTGCTCCACATGGCCTGTCTCATGTGCATTTATCCCCTCACTAACCAGTGAGAATGGAGGCTCAGAAAGAGCAGGCAGCTTCCCTGGCACCAACAGTCTCACCCAGCTCCATGCCCATATCTACATCATGTCCCCGTACCACAAGCAGACAAATAACTGGAACCCCTTTGGCACCTTAGTGGTTTCTAGCAGTCACTATGTGATGCTCAAGACCGTTAATTAGGGCTGGTACTAGTGACTCACACCTGTAATCTCAGGAGACTGAGATCTGAGGATTGAGGCTTGCAGCCTAAGACATTCTTATTTTCAATTTAACCAGCAAAGTGCCAGATTGGAGGGGAGGTTTAAGGGATAGAGTATGCCAACATGTGGAGAAATCCAACTGAGAATGCAAGTCCCTGAATTCAAGCCCTAGTACTGGCACTGGGAAAAAAAAAAAAAAAAAAACTGTCAAATGGGCACAAGGAAAAAAAAAATATTGATTCTGTTTAAACTTTTTACCTAAAAAACTGCCAAATCTACTGCCTAATTTTCTTGTTCCAGTGAGGACAATGACAGGGCCCTGAGGAGGAGGCCTTCCCTTGTGGGCCCCAGAGTCAGTAGAGAAATCTTTCCTTTTCAAAATAAGTGCACACACATAGGTGGATGAGATGGAAAAATCCAGTCTAGCAGCATATGATGATGTATACCTCTGTAATTACAGCATTTGAGAGGTTGAGGCAGAATGATCATAAGGCCACCTTGGGGTATATAATATGTATAATATATTATATCATTTATATATTAAATATGTATATAATAAGATTTGTCTCAGAAAAAGAAAAAAAGTCTTGGGCTGGGAGTTTTGCCTAGTGGTAGAGTGCTTGCCTAGCATACACAAAGACCCGGGTTCAATTCCTGCATACCACATACACAGAAAAGCCAGAAGTGGTGCTGTGGCTCAAGTGATAAGAGTTCTAGCCTTGAGGAAAAACCAAGGACAGTGCTCAGACCCTGAGTTCAAGCCCTAGGACTGACCAAAAAAAAAGTACTCATTCTAAACCCAGAATGGAGAAGTGCAGGAACTCTTTCAGTACCTGTACTCAGATACTTAGGGGCTGAGCAGGGGCTGGTGTGTGCATGTGAGTCCTGACTAGACAATACAGTGACCTGGGTAGATGGATGGTTGGGGAAGAAAAAAAAAAAGTCAAGCCTCAAACAATCAGAGTAGAACATCAGACAATGCAGGTGGTAGATCTTTAGCAGCAAAAGAGACCACAAGGTGCATCAGGCTAGGAAAGGCCACAGTAAGTCCAGGAAGGCTGAGACACCACCTATGTACTGTGGTGCACCTCTGTACTAAAGGGTCAGAGTAGGTGCCACTGGGCTGATATCCAGAGAACAGCATAGCACCCAAGATCCATTCTGAAATGAACCTCTAGCAGGAGCAGGAAACTTTACTGTAAGGGCCATTTGGATATTTATAACATCCTTCATGGATCATACAAATGCTGACAAATGCCATTAACCAAATTATCCCATACCAATTGGTTTCAAGGATCTTGTAAGACCTGAGAGCCAGATGTTCCCCACCCCTGCCAGTGGAGTCTTATTCTAATGCCCAGGGCCCAGGAGAAGTACGTGCAGGGAGGGGTACTGGTCTACCAGCTCCAGGGCCTGGCTGAGGCTGTCAGCAGACTCATGGCCATTGCACACTTAGAGAAAAGGGGGGGGGCAGGAAGGGCTCTTGAGGAAGGAAGGAAATGTATGCTTGAGTGGTACCATGCTAGCTTGTAGCCTCAGGATAGAAAAGGACTGGTTATCTGAAGAAGGAGATTTGTGCCTCCTACCTGTAGCTCTTTGTGGAGGAACTGTGGTCAGGACTTCGGTGGACTTATTGGAGCCAGTTTGGAGTCACAGTCGGTTGAGAGCAGACCACAGTTGTCACAGTTCCTGTTTCTCACCGTACCCTGGTGAGTGGTTCACTTTGTCTAAGGCCTCTGGAAGACACACTAAGGGCACATCCCAGAAAATTATGAGAAAGGGAGCACTAATTTTGCAGTCAGACTTAGTTCAAAATCTCATTCTAATTGGCTTGCTGGGTGTTCCAGGTCTGTGACATTGGACAGTTACCTAAATGTTCTGAAATTCTGTGTCTCACTAGTAAACAGAGCCTTGGAACAAAACACCAAAAATAGGTAGTGTGGGGCACAAACTGAAAGGGTGTCAGAGAGAAAGGCCACAGGTGCTTCTATGGAGGAGGGAAGTGTCGTGCAACAGTGTGATCAGAATGCCCTATGAACTTCATGATGCAGACTGAAAACTCCTAGCTAGTATGTGGGCAAAGTAAATATTGTCATGAGTTGAACAGCATCATTAGATTGGGGTGAAGAAGGGAGGATAACTGCTCCATTAATATAAAGTACAAGTTGGAAAGGTTCACTGGACCCACAGGTGATCTGCAGCCTTGAGGCCACAGCTGACTGACCCTTTCTTTTCTTCCTAGTTCTCTTGTCCATCTGCTCTCTGCTCTGCGACCCCAACCCTGATGACCCTCTGGTACCAGAAATAGCCCACACCTACAAGGCCGACCGAGAGAAGTATGAGTCCTCTTTGGGTTGCCCTTGTCCTGTGGCTGCCATATATCTCATGGACATCTTCCAGCCCTAGTTGAGCCCATGTGTGTGCCCTGGACCTGGCTTCCTGGCTCTCACTCACATGTCCTTTGGCCTTGAGGAGGGAGAAGCAGATAAGAGCATTTACCCATCAGCTACCACTGCTGGGCCCTAAAATACTGTTGCCAAGCCCTCCCCTGAGGCCAACAAAATCAGTGGTCAGCCAACAGTGGACTTAGAAGAATCTGATAAGAAAGTTCTGGATTAAACCCATAGAGTTTTGACATAGACAAACGAGGATTGTCTGCTTAGAAACCTGTGAAGATGGGCTGCACTGCTATTGTCAAGGTTCGAAATCAGTAGTGTTACTGCATCACCAGCAGACCTGCACTGCCCACTTTGCTTAACCACTCATTTCCAGACTCAGCATTGTAGACATTTGACCCCTTTAGCCAGGTACAAGCTCTTGCACCAAAGTATGGCCATGTGTGTAGCTGATGATATGGGTGCAGGAGACATGAGCATGTACTCATCTCTTGAGTGTTGAACACAGCGAGTGGTAGCCAGGTGTGTCAGATCCCAGGCAATAAGATTATCCAGTGCTGAGTCTCAGTGTGTTTAGGATAGATAATACGATTTTGTGTGTGTGTGTGTGTGAGTAGCAGTACTAGGGATTGAACCCACGGCCTTATGCTTGCTAAGCAGGCACTCTACCACATGAACTCAACTCCCTGCTTTGTCTTAACATTTATTATGAGCTATGTTAGATACAACAGAAGTGATTTTTTTCTTTTTAGTGTCTTAACTACAAATCTCTAATTTTCCATCTCATGGCGTCAGAACTCATTACCATAATGAAGATAAGATGTACATACTTCCATAGCCTCCACTGGGTGCCAGGCCTCCTCCATATGCTTTATATACAGACTTGTCTGGTTCACCCCCTAATCACACAAGGCAGATGGTGTCTCCATGGTTAACATTCAGAAGGTGGTCTGGATATTCCATGTCAGACAGCCTGGAATGATTCTAAGCTCAACCTTGATACCTATCTCTTCCTTACCCTGCTTCCATACTGAAGGATAGGCAAGAGGCTGGAGGTTTGTTACATTATCCCTATCTTCCACTACAGATCATGATGGAGAATCAACAGGGGTTAAAACCATAACTGAAGCATTTCTGATCTGAGAAAAGTTTTCTTTCTGTTTCTTGTTTTTTGAGACAGGCTCATATTGCCCAGGTTGTCCTTGAACTCTAAATCCTTCTTTTCTGCCTCCAAGTGCGAGGACTACCAAGTGCATGCATCACCTCACCTGACCTAAGGAGAGTTTTTAGTTCCCTCATCCATCAGTCCTGGATGTCTGACAAGCAACAGCATTTTCCCACTCATCATTGTTCTCAGCTCCACATTGAAAGGACATGACTATTTCAAGTGAGGGTATCTTTCCCTCTGTTTTTTCTTCCAGGTACAACAGACTAGCAAGAGAGTGGACACAGAAATATGCTATGTAAGTGCCTTGAAGGATGCATGGGAGACTTTGTCCAAGAGTAGCTCACCAGGCACAACAGTCTTCCTGTGAAGTGCGGAGGTGTTGGCTGGGCCGCTCACAGCATCATCTATTCTTCCCACGCGTGTTGGCCACCCACTTTCTGGCTGCAATGCATTGGTGCCACTCGCAGCCATTGTGGCTTTGACAGTATCATGTCTTTAATGCCAAATCGACAGCCATCATTATTATTTCCTGTAGCCTCCTGGTTACACTGGAATTGGTCTTTTTACCCCAGCTCTGCTCATCTCTAAAGGACCAGGCCCTGGGCACCTCCCCTGTCTGGCTCAAGTAGTATGGCTGCTCACTGTGGCACCACACAGGGGCCCAGCCTGGCCCCTCACCATGTACCCTTTGCCTTTAGAACTCAGTGCTGTCCTGGGCTTTCCTCATATCCTGTCTGCCACAGAACCAGGTCCTGAGGAATCTGAATACATCCTGGAGGCTCCTGAAAGTTGGAACACCCCTGGAAAGCAGAGTCCTCATTCTACACTCCTGCTGTCTTCCATCCTCTGCAGCACTGCACACTGCACTTCTCTCACCAACAAACAGCCATTGGCAAATGTCAGGATATAATGCACAGAACATCTCAGGAGAGATGATTTCTTTTTCAGAAGCAAGAGCAAATTATGAAGCCTGGAAAGATTTGGGTTCTGCTTTTCTATATGAGGTTTCTCTCAATCCCACCTCCTCCTACCAGGAGCCTACTTGAAATATAAGTAGAAGCCATTCAGAGACCAGAACGCAAGGGACTAAATGTAAATAAAAATGCGATCTCCCCATAACTCTAAATGATAACATAAGTCTCCTGTTTCCTTTCAGACTGAGTAGAAATACAAATTTCATAACCTGTTAAAATGCCTAGCTTCCTCGTGGCTTTGTTTGTTGGGAGAAGGGGGGCTGGTGCCCGTCTTAAGGCTTGAATTTAGGGCTTAGGGACTGTCCCTGAGCTTTTCTGCTCAAGGTTAGCACTACCACTTGAGCCACACCTCAACTTCAGGATTTTGATAGTTAATTGGAGAGATGAGTCTGGACTTGCCTGCCCAGTCTGGCTTCAAACCATGATCCTCAGGTCTCAGCCTCCTGAGTAGCTAGGAATCTAGTGTGAGCTACTGGTGCCGAGCTCATTTGGCTTTCTAAAGGGAGGGTTTGCTCTTAGAATTGAGAGCTTTAAGATTAGGATATCTAGGAAAAGGGATTTCTAGTAAAGCTCCCAAAGGAAGGAAGGGAGGGAAATTGAGGTGCTTCAAATTCTAATGCTGAATTTTTCTTTTTTGGAGACACTGCCTTTCTGTGTGCTTGAGACTGGCCTCCAACTTGGCTAGGAGACTGCCTCAATCTCCCAGTGCTATGATTACAGCTGCATACCACCATGCTTAGCCCTAACCTACTCTTTTCTAAGTTGGGTATGAAGATCTTCCACTCCCAAGGATTAATACTTGGTGAGTCAGATCAAATTCTAGCAAATGAAGAATTCTGCCAGCATAATGCTAGATGAGGCTTTTTGGTTAGAGTGCCTACCTAAGCAAGTATGAGACCTCCAGTTCAAACCCCAGTACTGCCAAGGGCAGGTAAGATCTTTGGGTGCAGTTGGAAAGAGATCTACAGATCTAGTACCTGAGAGTCAAGGGTGACAGTGGGAGATTGCTTTGGTCTAGAAGTCTCCAAGTTATAGGTACAGCCTTACTGCCACATGCTTTGCCAGTCTGCTTGCTGAAGCAGACAGTCTGATCTGCATGTGCCTTGTGGGGGTCCCCATTTAGAATACTGTTGTTACTATAAATCTTTTGGGGCCCTCTGTGGTCCTCCATGGACCATAGTAAACATACATGATCTTAAGCAACCCATGTACAGTGAATGAATGTACATTAAAGACTCAAGCTGGGCACAGTGGCTCACATCTGTAATCCTAGCTACTAAGGCTGATGAGACCTGAGGATCATGCTTCAGAGCCGGCCCAGGCGCTAAAAAGTCCATGAGACTTATCTCCAATTGATCACCAGAAAACCAGAAGTGGTACTGTGGTTCAAGGGGTAGGATGGTGGCCTTGAGCTGAAGAGCTCAGGGACAACACCCAGGACCAGAGTTTAAGTCTCACGACCACCACCAGCAACAACAAAAAGACTCTTCTCATGAAGCTTTTGGACTTACTAAATGGAGCTGAGTTACTGGGGCTTACACCCCAGGTCTTGAGCTCTCAGCTTTTTCACTCATGGCTGTTACACTCTACTAGTTGGGCCTCCCGTTCTAGCTTTTTTTTTTTTTTTTTTTTTTTCATGCCAGTCCTGGGGTCTTGAACTCAGGGCTTGAGCACATTCCCTGGGTTTTTTCTCAAGGCTAGAATTGTACCACTTGAGCCACAGCACCACTTCTGGCTTTTTCTGTGTATGTGGTATTGAGGAATTAAACCCAGGTCTTCACACATGCTAGGCAAACTCCCAGCCCCCAGTTCTAGCTTTTTGCTAGTTAATTGGAGACAGTCTCTTTGATTTTCCTAGTTGGCTTCAAACTTTGGTATTCCTATCTCAGTGTCCTGAGTTACCTCTGTAGCTATATATAGCCTTTAGAATTTGGCTCTTTATCTCTTTTTGGTGGTAGTGGGGTACTAGAGTTTGAACTCAAGCCTCATGATTGCTAAGCAGGTGTTCTACACTCCCCCAAATCTTTCTACTTTAGTTATTTTTTTCCAGTTGGATCTTTTTATCCAGGCCATGATTATCCAGTTTGTGCTTTTATTTTTAGTTGTGGGGCTTGAACTCGGGGCCTGGGTGCTGTCCCTGAGCACTTCTGCTCAAGGCTAGTGCTCTACCACTTTGAGGCACAGCACCACTTCTGGTTTTCTGGTGGTTAATTAGTGACTGAAAGTCTCATGGACTTTTCTGCCCCAGCTCGCCTTGTACTGTGATCTTCAGATCTCAGCTTCCTGAGTAGCTAGGATTATAGGTGTGAGCCACTAGCAGCCATCTGTGTTTTGCTTTTTAACACAGCTGAAATGGTACAGGTGCCACAATACCATGTTTGCCTTTTTTATTGAGAAGGGGGTCTTTCTAATTCTCCAGTCTGGCTTTGAACTTTGATCCTCTTAAACTGAGCCTCTGGAGTAGAGGTGTGAGTCAGTCACCACACCCAGAGTGGAGCTGAGATTTTGGTCTTTGCTCCAGAAAGACCTGGGAGTTCCAAGAACATAGCATAGGATCAGAATCTCAGCAAAGGATTAAAAATGCCAGAATGCAAATGTCCATTAAGACTACTAGTTCATAATAGAATAATATCCTAACACTGCAATTGCTTAAGGTCTCTGAAGTTCAGGAGAAAAATCTCCCTAAGTCTAAGAGGAGGTACTTACCTTCAATCTGCAAAATTGCTGTTCCGAAGTTTGTCCTTCATACCCAAAGAGGCAAAAAGGATCATTAAGATACACATGAAGCCCTGTCTCTCCTTCCCTCTCATGGCTGCCTCCTCTGACTGACAACCTCTTACTTGTGCCGAATAAGGTCTGAACCTCAAAAAAGGAGGCTGGTACCTGCCAGCACTACAAAGGCAGCAATGTCACATGGGTAGGAGCAACAAGTCCATCTGGGGCAGCATTCCTTCAAGAAAACTCCTTTACCTCCTGTCCATCTCAATCCTTGAAACCAGTTTTTTGGCTTTGCTGACCCTGTCACCTAGTCTTTCTGCTGACAGATTTTATTTAAAACAAAAAGCCCAACAGAACCTTAAAAAAGAAAATTAGATCAGGCAATGGCTTCTTTGATTTTCTAAATGAAAATCTTCCCCTCCCCACTTTTCCCAGACCCTCACCTTCCAGACAGATAATATCAATAATACCCTGCTGCATGGAACAGGGCACTCCTTGAGGATGGGGCCTGGCCAGGTGCCATGTTGGAAGGCAAAAGCAAAGCTGCCCACCTGTGCCTGTCTCTCACCCTCCTGTCCTCTATGCTAGCCACAGTGGCTTCAGTGGCTAATCATGCATGGAGGACTGTCACTGCTAGCTGCTCATTGTAGTTGTTTCATTTCATTGAATGGTTTCTGCTAGGTCCATCTAGAAGAAATGGCCCTTTCCCTTGACTCTCACCCCTATACCCTGAAAATCCCTGCTCAGCACCAGTAACCCCGGCAACTGGCATGCCTGGGGGCAGTGGGTGGTCCCCCAGACAGGTTATTTCCCTGTCTTCGGAGGACACCCCCACTTCCACTATGGCCACAACCCCTCCCCTATATGATCTCTCTCCTCTCACCATAGGGTCTCCTGTTCCACTCTACTCCATCTTGGGCTGCTGGAGGTGTGTTCTTTCCCTCACACAATAAACCCTCTTGAACTGCGCATGGATTTTCCTTTTGGCAGATCTTACAGTTTCCATCTCATATCCTTAACATATGCCTGGGACATTTCTTTCCGGATTTTACTGTAATGTGCCCCATCCTAACCCTCAGTCTTTGCTTCAGAATTTCTCGTAATTTCATAAACTGTCCTGCTCAAACCCATTTCAGCTAGGATTACAGGTGTGGGCACCACACCCAGCTATTATTATTATTTGCCAGTCCTGGGCTTGTGCTCAGGGCCTGAGCACTGTCCTTGGACTTTCTCAAGGCTAGAGCTCTACCACTTGAGCCTCAGCACCACTTCTGGCTTTTTTCTATGTATGTGATATTGAGGAATCGAACCCAGGTCTTTGTGCATGGTAGGCAAGCACTCTACCACTAGGCCAAACTCCCAGCCCTCAAACCCATTTCAAAGGCCTGAATTAAAAAAAAAAAAAAAAAGGCTCGGATTTGAAAACAGAGAGACAGAGGGGAAGAAGAGAAGGAGGAGGAGGAGGAGAGTGCTGTAATGCCCACTCCTCAAGGGGAGGGGATTTCACGCTCCACCAGAGTCCACCACACAGAGACAGTCTCATATAAAAAGGTGAATGTATTGAGGAAGTAGATGGTGAACTGACAGGCCAGGGACACAGTGCAGACTTGGGAGCCTACACTGTGACCCTGAACAGTTCTCACCCTGGGTTTTTAAGGGCAAAACCCATGCAGTCAAACCTGGCCACACAGAGGTGGCCAATGGGATTGTTACATACAAAAAGGGACCATTTAGCCAGCTCCAGCACACACAGGTAGCCAATAGGGTTACAGCCTATTGTTTGAATTAACCTATCACTTTAGTTGGAATTGGTAGTGAATTTGGCTGATCTCCATACAAAGCAGCCCCCCCCCAAACCCAGAGAATATCCTGTCTCATGGGGGCTGGGGATAAGGTTGCCCCTCCCTAGAAGGGCAAAGATGGCTGGGCTGTTTTACCACTGTTGGCCTTCCACAATGGGGCGGGGAGTTCTTAGTGCATTCGAGATGGTGCCAGTCTTTGCTCCCCTTAACAATAGGATAAGCTTATATGGAAATCATGTTTTTATCTGAAAAGAAAATACAAATGGTGTCCATAAGGTAAATATTGTCATTGGTTTCCAGCTTCTGTGTCCTTTACAGAAAGCCCTTGCCCAGTATAGGAATTCCTGCCCATTGGCTCACTGTACCCTTTGTGTCCCATAAAAGCCACGTGGCATATCTGTACACTCTGAAGGTTAAGATTTGAGATAGAAAAGTCTCTACTTTCCTCAGGGCCAATCCTGAATAAAGCTATTTCCTTTCGCTAACAATTCTGTCTTCTAGCAATAAACAGTATAAACCTTAGGTTTAGGAAGCTCAGTTTTGTTTTGTTTTGTTTTCCCCTACCCTGCTTTTTCTTAGCAGCCTGGGTGAACCTTGTCACCATTCTGAGATATAGATCCCTTCCTTTTTAGCCTGTACAACTTGATCTCAGATAAGGTTAGGTCCTCCCTAGGCTGAGAACTGCAAAGCAAGTGAGTTAATTCTTCATGGTAGGAAAGCTAACTATAAGATGCTTTCTTTTTTGGCCTGTTTCACTCCAGGAAGTGAGTTCAGCCAGTGCGCACATTTGTGAGTAGAAAGAGGTACTTCATATGAGGAAATGGATTTAAGGCAAGCTGGGCCTCTTCCTCCAGATTGGGCAAACATCCCCATGTGGTGGTGAAGCACTAGGCCATTTCTCTTCATTTCTCCACCACTCCAGCCTCAGCCTATTAAACTCTGTCCTTATTTTTTGTTTTTATTACCACAAAGAATTGTTCAAAGGGGTTTCATTGTGACATTTACATACATGCACATATGTAATTTGAGCAGATTTCACCCCGGGTGTTTTGATTACGACACATTATATGCATGTATGTAAATGTCAAAAAGAAACTCCCTCTCCTTTCATCTCCTTTTTGAGACTTTCTCCGTGGGGTTCATCATGCTGTTTGCATATATATATACATACATACACAAATATATTCTATATTATCCATCCACTCCTACCCCATCAGCTTCACACACGCACACTCCAGCAATCCAGGCTGGCTTCAGACTCGCGATCCTGCCTCAGCCCTCCCAAGTGCAGGAATTACGGCGTGACCACCACGTCGGGCATCACAGGAAGCTTCTGATGGGGGTCCACGTATTGGTTCCAAACCGGTAGGTCTGTGGGGAGATTTGTCCATCTACGATCTCTCTGTAACTGGAACAAGCTTTGTTAACAGCATGTACCAGGTCCTCCGGAAGCAGCTGCGAAGGAGCTGGGCTGGGACCCGTCCCGGACGACCAAGCCCTCACCAACCCTCTAGTGCTGGGGGCCACAGAGGAGAGGCCAGACCACCGCAGGACCCAGATGCGCGCCCAGCCCCGCCTCAACTTCCGCTTCCGGAACTTGGGGCGGGGCTTCCGTCGTCAGAGCGGAGGCCGAAGCCGTCGGTGGAACCCTGGCTGAAAGCTGCGGCTGCCGGGGTGCAAGACCGCGGGGCGTGCCATGGCGGCGAACCTGAGCCGGAACGGGCCGGCGCTGCAGGAGGCCTACGTGCGGGTAGTCAATGAGAAGTCCCCGACCGACTGGTGAGCACGAGGCGGGCGGGGGAGGAGAAGGGCGCCGGCGGCCCTTTTCAGGGGTGCAAGGGCCCGTCTGTCTGCCTGCCCCAAACCCTGTCTGCCCACCTCACCACCCCGCCTTCGCCTTCAGCGGACTGCTGGGTCCTGGTCTGGGGCAGCCCGCGAGCCCGCTGCCCTTCCCCGTCTCACGCTCTCTGCTCAGCGGGCCTCTGCGAGGGTTCTAACCCGCCCGGCCGCGCGCCGGCCTCACCGGGTTCTTCTCCCCATCCTGGACTTCCTAGAGACAGGGAGTCCTGTGGAGGCTCCATCTTTCAAAGGGGTGGAGGTCATATCGCGTTTCCCTAATGCCGAGGTCAGCGATGGGCCTTTGAGAGTGGTCTGACAGCATGGCTGGGAACCTGAGCCTTCCCTGGAGACTCAGATTAGATCAGGGGTGGGTCTCTAGTTCTCAGGATTTCAGGACCTGTTTCTCTTTCCTGTGCCTGAGTCAGGGGAGAAGAATGAAAGGATGGGGAAAGGTCTTTGTCTTCCCTCCACTATTCCAGGACATCCTCTGCTAGGCTGTCATTGTGTAGGTCTTATGCAGTTAAGCCAGGTTTGGTCCGTTCAAACTACACTGGAGGCTGAGTGAGATCTGAGGGTTGTAGTTCAAGGCCAGCAGGAAAGTCTGAAACTCTTATCTCCAATTAACCACCAAAAAGCCGGAAATGGGGCTGTGGCTTTCAAGTGGCAGAACACTAGCCTTGAGCGGAAAAAGCTAAAGAATAGCACACTGGCCCTGGGTTCAAACCCCATGTGAAGGGAGGGGAGGGGAAGACTGGTCGGAGAGAAACAAAGCCTTACAATATTGGGAGACTGGATCTGAAGTTTCTGGCATAAACTTGTACAGCTTTCTGCATGCCACCTTAGTCAGCTCTTTGCAGTATGAATAGCTGATACTGCAATGTTGGGTTGTTGTTTTTTTTTTTCACTTTTTCTATCCTCTCTCTCCCTCCTTCCTCCTCCCTCCCTCTCTCCCTCCCTCTCTCCCCACCCTCTCTCCCTACCCTCTTTCTCCCTCACTCCCTCTCTCCCTCCTTGGTGGTTAGGGCTTGAACTTTGGGCTTGGGTGCTGTCCTGAAAGGCTACTGCTCTACCACTTTGAGCTGTTTTCTGGTGGTTAATTGGAGATAAGAGTCTCACCTAAGATCTTAGCCTCCTGAGTAGCTAGGATTACAGGCATGAGCCACCAGGGCCTTGCTTTCCTATTCTCTTAAATATTTTTATTGACCAGTTCTTAGCACTTGCATTTATGAGAACTCTGGTGGATTAAAGTGATCAACCTTGGGAAATAGAAACTGGACATCAGAGGTAGAGTCTTGGCCAGCCTCTTTTCCCCACCCACTCCCCCACCCCTTCACCCCTTCCACAGAAGCCTTAATAGTCCTGCTGAGTCTGCCTTCTGTTGTGCTGGGCCCTGTGGAGACTTTTCCTATTGTTCTAGAATGGGCTTTGTTGCTATGACCCATCACATCACATCCTCTTATCTAAATGCTTTCTGGTTTCCTGTGCCCTTCTCTAGTGCTGCAGTCGTCTTGGGGACTATCACTGTTTGGGGAGTTATGGCCCACAGCCCAAATGACTGTGCAGACCTCTCATGTTCCTAGTCTTTCCTTGGGGTCTTAACAACACTGCTGCCACTTTGATCTGGCACTGGCTTACCCCACCTACTTTTTGTCCCTTCTGAGGCTTCTGGGCCTACTCTTTCACCATCTCCTCTGCCCAAATAGGTATATTTCTGTCCTCTCACCTCCAAGCTTCTGTAGCATTTCAGGTTGTTCTTTTCACTGAATGAGTCTCTGGCCTCCACCCATGGAGTCACAGTCATTTAGTAGTTAGTTACTCAATAAGACTAAGGGCAGGTCCTCACTCGTAAGCTGAAAAATACATATGTGAACCATCTTACTTCCCTCTTCAAAACTCCTGTTGCACTCTGAGTAAAGCCCAAACTCCTGCCCTGCATGACCGCCTTCCTGCTTCCCCTCCTGCTCATGACACTGGCCACACCTGTTCACCACAACTTTGTGTGCAGTCTTTCTTTTCCTCAAACATCTAAATTGGTTCCTCTTACTGCTTCCTCTGCCTGGAGCATACTTCTTCCGCATCATTTCAAGTGGCTCTCAGCCTTCATGTCTGCTCTGAGGTTGTGTTCTCAGAGTCCTTTCCAGACTCAGCCTCCCAACTGCAGTCTCTTCAGTGATTTCCTTAAGATACATAACAGACATGCTTGAAACTTGTGGGCTTGTTTGTAGTTGTTGTTTTGTCATTTTCATCTCTTCACTAGAAGGGGTGAATGAGTCATTTGTCTCGGGTGCCCAGTTTTGTATAGTTGATGCTCAGATGATGGATGAATAAGCTATACAGAAAGGGCAGTAGAGAATATTAAAGAAGCTGGTCACCGGTGGCTCGCTCCTGTAATCCTAGCTACTCAAGAAGCTGAGCTCTAAGGATTGTAGTTCAAAGCTAGCCCAGGCAGAAAAGTCCCTGTGAGACTCTTATCTCCAATAAACTACTCAAAAAAGCCAAAAGTGATGCTGTGGCTCATGTGGTAGAACACTAGCCTTGAACAAAAGAGGCTTAGGAACACCGTCCAGGCCCTGAGCCCAAGCCCAGTTCTGGCGAGAGAGAAAGAGAGAGAGAGAGAGAGAGAGAGAGAGAGAGAGAGAGAGAGAGAGAGAGAGAGAGAGGGGGGGGGGGTGAGAGGGAGAGGAAGAGAGAGAGAGAGAGAGAGAGAGAGAGAGAGAGAATATGAATATCAAAGAAAGGAGATGACTTCAGTTTAGTAGATCATAGAAGGCTTCACACAGAGCAGGTACTATTGTACCAGGCCTTCAGACTAGATCCAGAGCCTTAGCTCTCAGTCTTGAGTATGTCCCCAACCTCTTGTCCACAGATCTTGAAGTGAGTTGTTCTCATCCAGCTTATGTGTCACCTTCTGTGCCTACTGCACTCCCTGGCCATACATAACATTAGATGTGTTCTTTTGTATTTGTTAACATGGGCAGAACCTTTTAGGGATAATTCATAGCCCTATTTCCATCACTAAACAGGTTCTTAGGACATATTTGGAAAGAATGATTGAATGATAAGGTACTTCCTGTATATAGGTCAGCTCACGATGGTTTTCATGCTGATTTGAAAGAAGGGTGGTCCTCCACTGACTGGGAATATCCCTCTGAACTAGGCATATACTTGAAATGATTTAGAGTGGAACCTAGAAGAGATAGAGGGATAAAGAGAGAAGGGATAGAGTCCAAGAAGTAGGTGGCAGGCATGAAGTTTGGTATTGTTAGCTGGCAGAACCCTTTCTGTCCTCCACTGCTGTCTTCCTCACACCCTGGCTGTATCCAGGTGCTTGGGACCATCAGCAGGAATGGTCTTCTTTTAAGATGGTTCCTCCAACTCCCAAGTCTTTCTCCTGTTTTTCTCTGGTCTTTTCTCTTGAGTGTTTCTCTCCTCTCTATTCTGTTTCCTCTTCCAATAAGCAACAGCTCTTAGTAGCCTGTCTCTTCCTTGCTAGGAAGAGGGCCAGAGTCCATATCTAAATTCTCCATCTTTCTCAGGCAAACACATCTTTCCACTGGCAGTGGTAAGTTTCTGTTCAAACTGCCTCTCTTAGGCTGGGGAGGTGACAGACACAGGGCAGGGTGTCCCCACTTTTCCCATGCAGTATTGCTGTCGTGGGTTCCATGTGCACTATGAAGACCTCGTGCCCAACTTGCCTCTAGGAGACCAACCTCTTCCAGATTGTTCTCCTTAAGGAACCTTTGTTTTGGTCGAGAGACCTAATGGCTCAGATTTAAATTTACTATACTTCTTTACCACTTAAATAGCACCAGTTTATACACCAAAAGCCTTTCCAGACTCCTGTGAAGAGTCTTCTCTGTACAAGAGAAGAAAGACTCAACAGTGGAGTCTTAAGTACTAGATAGAGAGTTGGGCCAGTACTATGACATAGTGGTAGAGTGCTTACCTAGCATGCACAAAGCCCTGGGTTCAATTCCTTGGTACCACAGAAAAAGCTAGAAGTGGTGCTGTGGCTCAAGTGGTGGAGTGCTAGCCCTGAAGAAGCTCAAGGATAGTGCTGAGGCCTTGAGTTCAAGCCCCAGAATTGAGCCCCCAAAGAATTAGAGAGTTGTCCATGGCATCTGTCTATGAAGGAGTGGCAGGTTGGTGATCTTGACTGGGACTTAATGTTGTGTCACTGCTTCTGGTTTCTGATGCTCTCCACATGCCTGTTAAAGCTTGTGTTTGCGGGAATCTCAACACCCAGGCTGGACCTGGTATACCACCCTTCAGGCTTTACAGAAGGCAAATAAGCCCAGGGGTGTTGAGCAGCTTCCCAAGGTGTCTGGGAACTCTTCTTCTTCTCTCCAGCTTCTCCTTTAGGTGCTTTGTATTCAGAAATATGTTGTGAGTATCTTTTGTCTTTTCAGATTCATGGGTCTAGTAATCAGGTGTATATGAGCCATGTGCATATAGAGAGATAGTGTAAACCTCCACAGCCTATGTTTTCCTCTAAGAGGATCTGTGCTCTTCATTTCCATGTCTTTGTGTTAACAGCAAGCCTTACCTGCTAAGCACCTGCCTGGTGAGTCAGCAGGACAGAGTAGAGCTAGTGCCTGCTGTGCTAGGTGCACTGAAGACACACAGAGCCTATAGTTCTGGCCACTGAGCCCACTCATGTTTTATTTCAGGGCTCTGTTTACCTATGAAGGCAACAGCAATGACATCCGTGTGGCTGGCACAGGGGGTGAGTATGACCCAAATGGGCTTTCAGTACCAGCAAATGGAAGGGTGACTGCTACTGGTCCATTTTGCTGACATTTCAGCCATCAAAGTAAGAAGAAAGAAATTCAGGCACACAGGCAACCTGTGCCCAGAGTCCTCCACTAGAAGGTGCTATTCTTAGAGCTAGGGCAGGTGGAAAAGATCCACAGACATCTGTCTGCTCTACCAGATACACACAGGGACAGGGACCTTGTGTTCGCTGGGAGAGGCAGTGTTGTTGCAGGTGGTCAAGGAGGCCTCTGTGCAGGGAGGACCAGCTCTCTTCCCTGATCTGCCTAACCTTCCCCCAAGCCCTGCCCCTCTCCCCCACAGTACATGGTTTTAAAGTTCAAGGATGCCTGAAATATATTCTTGCACCATTAAACATGACTTTAGTGACTCATTGATAGAAAGTTCCTTCCTGCCATGAGTTGTTCTGTCTGATGCATCTTGTTTGTAGACTTGCCTCTGCACGGTCATTGCACATGGCTGGTAGGTGCTCAGCAGGTCCACCTACCTGAGTTTTCTAGTGCAGCCTCCAGTGGTACAAAGCAGGACTGTGCAGGTGCAGTATCTGATGCCCAGGTTCTGTGAACACTAGCTGAAATACTCGCTCCAGTTCCCTTATTTCATGCCCAGAAGTTCAGGAGTTGCAGCTCATTCAGAAGAATGATGAAAGTTAGCCTATACTGACTCCCACCTACCCCCCAATCAGAGACTCTCAGGGAGGAGCCAGTTGTTTAGCTGCAGGGTATTCCAGAAGGTCCAACCCCTTGGATAGCCTTGGAATCAAAGTGGTCTTGCCTAACTATCTGGAGCCCTTTTGGAATCCAGACAACAAGTAATAAAACTAACATATTGACCCTCCATTTGGAAGTGTAGGCTGGTCTACAGTGAATTATTTTTGTGTGTACCAATCTTGGGGCCTGATCTCAGGACATGGGTACTGTCCCTGAGCTTTTTTGCCCTAGACTAGCACTCTACCACTTGAGCCTCAGTGCCACTTCTTGCTTTTTCTGTCTGTGTAGTACTGAGGAATTGAACCCAGGGCTCCATGCATGCTATGCAAGCACTCTACCACTAGGCCAGACTCACAGCCCATATTTTTTATTTTTATTTATTTTTTGCCAGTCCTGGGGCTTGAATTCAGGGCTTGGGCACTGTCCTTGAGCTCTCCCAAAGCTAGCACTCCTACCACTTGAGCCACAACACCACTTCCAGTTTTTTCTGTGTATGTGGTACCAAAGAATTGAACCCAGGGCTTTGTGCATGCTAGGCAAACACTGGACAACTCAAGCTACTCTCCAGGCCCTGATATTTTTTTCTTTCACATATTTTTTATTGTAATTAATTACATTATATTCACCAGATAGAAGGTGCATTACTTCACAAACATTGATACCCTTTCTCTTGTCTTGGTCCCCATTTCCCTCCCCCTCCCCTGGCTGGGCCCTGATTTTTTATTTCTTCAGTTACCTTTATGTTTAGAGGAGTGTTTTGTTTTTTAAAATGTAGATAAAAAAGTCACACAAGGCACTTATCAGAAGTACATTCTCTTGAGTCCCACCTGGCTTTAAGAAATTAGCCTAGTAGGGGCAAGACCCAGGAATCTATTATTATTATTATTATTATTATTAATTTTATTATTATTTTGTAGTGCTGGTAATCTAAGACCTTCTGTTATAGAAGAGTTCTACTACTGAGCTATATCTTCACTCTCAGGAATTTGGTTGGTTTATTTATTTAATGATTTAATGCTTCTGGGGCTAAAATCTAGGAACCTGTGCTTGCATGTCAGGCAAGCACTATACCACTGAACTACAGCCCATCTAGGAATTTGATTTTTTTTCCCCATTTTCCTTTTGGGGAGGGTTGGGGGGTGGTATATAGGTTTGAACTCAGGGCCTTGTGTTTACTCAACTTGCTTCCTTATTTAGCTGGTACGCTACCATTTGAACCATGTCCACAGCCCTGTTTTATGCTAGTTAATTTTGGAGAAGGTAACTAGCAGACTTTTCTGCCTTGGCTGGCCTTGTGGCACTATCCTTTGAATCTTAGACTCCTGAGTAGCTAAGATTATATGAGCAAGCCACTAGCACCTAGCAGGAATTTGATTTTAAACATAGTTTCCAGTATGATTGAGAATTAGATGGCGTGAGAAGCCCTGGGATGGAAGTGACTTGGGCACCTGTATACCAAGAGCAGGTACCTGGGCAGTCAAGGGTACGAACTGCCTCTGATTTTCCTTATGATTCTGCAGAGGGTGGCCTGGAAGAGTTGGTGGAGGAGCTCAACAGCGGGAAGGTGATGTATGCCTTCTGTAGGGTGAAAGATCCCAACTCTGGCCTACCCAAGTTTGTCCTCATCAACTGGGTACGTGGTCTTATTTCAACTAGTGTGATTAATGAAAATCCCATGTCTTCTTTTCTGCTTTGACTTGACTTCAGGAGCAGAATATTTTGCTGGCCTCACTCAGTAGATAAGCACAACAGCTCAGAGCTGGCAAATGAGCAGAATAGTCAATTAAGTCAATGTGGTCCAAAGAATAACTGACCTTGCTGCATGAAATTCATCTTCAAGCCACAGTTATTCCTGCAAAATGGACTAAGAGCAATCACAAGAAGTTACTGCTCCCCTTCCAAGTAGTCTTTCCCTTGAGCAGAGCCTAAGGGGGAGCTCAGGAGCCTGGGAATGCAGAGTGAGGGCCTCCAGCAGAGCAGAACCCCTTTGGTGGTGACAGGAAGGCTTGGGAAATGCCCCATAATGGGAGCTAGCAGAAGTCCTGTGCAGAGCATATCCCTGAGCCTCTTGGAGGTTTGAGGACTAATCTTATCTGTGTCAGTTAATTGGGAGAAAGATTTCTATTTTGGAGCATGAAAGAGGGACTGTTTGTTCTGGGGGGAGGTAGGAAAGCTAATGGGTTCCTGGGAACTTGTGGGTAGAGAAGTAGCTTTAGAAGAGGCCTGAGTAATGCTGGATGTGCTTATATTGCAGACAGGTGAGGGTGTGAATGATGTCCGAAAGGGAGCATGTGCCAATCACGTCAGCACCATGGCCAACTTCCTGAAGGTGAGGGTTAAGCCTGTCTTTCTGCCCGGTAAAGATACTTGCACGATCAGGGGCCGGGAGTTTGGCTTAGTGGAAGAGCCTAGCATGCCTGAAGACCCGGGTTCAATTCTACCGTACCACATACATAGAAAAAAAAAGCCAGAAGTGGTGCTGAGGCTCAAGTGGTAGAGCTCTAGCCTTGAGAAAGTCCAAGGACAGTGCTCAGGCCCTGAGCTCAAGCCCAGGACTGGCAAAAAAAAAGATACTTGCAGGATCAAACATCCCATGTTCATGAA
This sequence comes from Megascapheus bottae, assembly GCF_031878675.1. Classification (NCBI taxonomy): domain Eukaryota; kingdom Metazoa; phylum Chordata; class Mammalia; order Rodentia; family Geomyidae; genus Megascapheus; species Megascapheus bottae. The sequence continues at coordinate 850,120 of NC_143513.1, forward strand.
TGGAAAAGAGTCAGATTAGCTGCTGGAGTCGGGACTTGCCTACTAGTGGCCCTCAGGTCCATAGACAGAGGCTGCTAGGAAGCTCCAGGTCCCTGTAGGCTATCCTCCACAGGGCAGAATGAGGACTCTGCCTCTGCTGGAACTAATCTAATGGGCAAGGCAGAACCCAGGTTTCTACTTTGTTTGTGATCACTCTGAGCAGTTTAGTAGATTTTCCAAGATTTAGATAAAGGAACAGGTTGTTTATAAGCCCCCCACTCTAGCCTGTACCCTTTCTGGGCCATTTCTAAAGTATTCATGGTACTTGTCTTACAATTGTACTCCCCCCCCCCCACCAATTTTAAAAGCATTTTTATTGGGGCTGGACTTATGTCTCAAATGATAAGGTGCCTACCTTGCAAAGTGCAAGGTCCCGAGTTCAAACCCCACTACCACCACTTTCTATCAAAGTAATCTGTCCTTTACTTGTTGAGTGTCCTTTTTCCATTTCCTTGGTTATTGTCAAGGAGTCTTGAGACTCCAGTTTCCAGTTTCTTCCCATACATCTTGAAGTAGACCTTGGTTTTTCCAGCTAGTACCTGAGAGCTTTTTAGCTGATGCATGCTGCTACTTCTTACTCACTCATGCATGCATGCAGGCAAACATTTTCAGTCCTGAAGATTGAAACCTGGGGCCTCCCACATGCTAGGCAAAGGCACCTTAACACTTGAGCTAGGCAGGGCCCCTACTACTGAGCTCCATCCCATTGAGGCTGCCAAGTGTGTTACTGGGTGTATAGTAACCATGAATGAGGTCACAAGTTTTGGGAATAAGTCAGTGGCTCATTCTTTGGAGAAAATATGCCTGTTTCAGAGTGGATTTTTAAGTTAACTTGCTTAGAAGGGAGGCTTTTTGTACAATTCATGCCTAGGCATCAGCCGAGATGTAAGCAGGGACTATGCAGCACCCAGTCAGGGTCAAAGCTGGGCCTTGGTTCCCAGCAGACAAGTGTCTTTCCCTGCCTAACACTACTGAGTGCAGTGGTGGCCTTTGTTATTTGGACACATGGGAAGGTTGGTCAGTCCTTTTCTGGGTTGCAAAGCTTATACTTTTAAGTGCTGCTCCTGCCACAGGGGGCCCATGTGACCATCAACGCACGAGCCGAGGAGGATGTGGAGCCAGAGTGCATCATGCAGAAGGTTGCCAAAGCCTCTGGGGCCAACTACAGCTTCCACAGAGAGAGCAGCAGCTTTCAGGATGCAGGGCCCCAGGCTCCAGTGGTGAGTGCCACCTGCCCACCACTGATCCTTCATTGCATCTAGGTGGCTGAATCCTCCTGCCCAGCTTCCATAGATGGTAACCCTAAGCCCTGGTAGGCACCAACTCTACCACTGGGCCAAACTCCTCGCCCTCATTCTGGAATCTTTGTCTGGAGCCAGCTCTGTGTATTGGGAGTAGAGGCTCTTCAGGAGTGTACAGCTATGACAGTCCAGCCACCTCCGGATGCCAGCAAGACCTGGGACAGCTCTTGGCAGGAGCCACTGCATAGGAACTTCAGGTGACATCAAAGCAGAGCCTGGAACCAAATAAACTTCTGGCCTAGCACCAGAGAACTGACAGCCAGGAACTGTGTCATCAGAAATAAGAATTGGTTCCATTCCTCAGTACCACATACATAGGTTAAAGCTAGAAGTGGTGTATGGCTCAAGTGGTAGAGCTCTAGTTTTGAGAAAACCCAAGGACAGTGCTCAGGCCCCGAGTTTAAGCCCTGGGGCTGGCAAAAAAAAAAAAAAAAAAAAAAAAAAAAAGTGTGGGGGGGAGGATGGAGAAAGAAAGAAAAAGAAGGAAGGAAAGAGTGTCTGTAGTGATTCCCATGGATTACTACCATGCTACCGTGTCTAAGGAGCAGCCTGGCAGGGGGCATGCAGACAGGGCTTTTCTTGCCCCTGCCCATAAAGGCCAGGTACCATCAGAGAATGCTGTCAGGGTTTTCCATCCCTGCTGGAGCCTTTTTCCTTTTGTGATTTGTTTTGTTTGTTTGGTTTTGTGGTTTTGTTTATGACAGGATCTGGTCTCAGCCTCCCGAATGCTGGGATTACAGGCGTGTACCACCACAGCCAAGTCCTGGACCTCTGCACATCTTGATGTCTGTCTCCTTGAGGGAGACAGCAGGCAGTGTTCCACTGTGCCCACTGGGTATAGTTTACCTAGCAGTTTACCTGCTCCCTTGAGAGCCCTGACAATCCTCCTCTGTACTCAGGGCCTGAGCTTCCCTGTGGGGCCAGGTCTCTAGTGTGCTCTGTCGCCACAGGGATCTGTGTATCAGAAGACCAATGCTGCATCTGAGATCAAGAGAGTTGGCAAAGATAGCTTCTGGGCCAAAGCTGAGGTAAGTGTGGGGTGTGTGTGTGCATGCCAGTGAACATCTTGCCCATTTAATTATATATCCTAGGATTAAAGTAAAGCCCTAAGTGGGTTCAGACACAGCACAAGTGAGCAGTGTCCTTCCTGACCACATGTGCCTATATGACCTGGCCCTGGGCAGGGGGTGAGGCCAGGGAGCCAGCGTGGGCTGAGTAGGCAGTTCCCCTTTCAGAAGGAGGAGGAGAACCGTCGGCTGGAGGAAAAGCGAAGGGCTGAAGAAGAGCACCAGAGGCTGGAACTGGAGCGCCGGGAGCGGGAGCTGCAGGAGGCTGCCCGCCGGGAACAGCGCTACCAGGAGCAGCAAAGCAAGACCAGCTACCAAAGGTGAGCCCACATTGGGCTGAATCAAGGTATCTGCCCTGTGTTGGAGGCCATCCTGGAAGATAGCCTCAGAGGCAGCCAACAAGCCTCAGCTTCCTCCTCCCCACCCCCCTCCTTCCCAGCAGGATGTATGAGCAACAGCAAGAAGCAGGTACAAGGGACAGAGAAGAGCAGGTGAGTCTTGGGCCCAAATCTGTACAGTAAACCTGAGGTGCATCTAGGCACATCTGAAGGACCAGTGGGGAGGAAAGACATGGCAGAGCTTCTAGCTCAGTCCTAGGAGAGGCCCTGTCAGTTTCCCACCTTCTAGCCATAGCTGGAAGGCCTGCCTTTGGGATAGGGACAGTGAGGTAAAATGAAAAGGTGCTGGGTTCCAGCTCACTGCTGAGGTCAATGCATACTCCTTCAGGAATCTGCTGGTCAACGGGCCACACACCCAAGGGAGATTTTCAAGCAGAAGGAGAGGGCCATGTCTACCACCTCTATCTCCAGCCCTCAGCCAGGTAGAACTTCTCTTTGGCCCTAGCCACAAGGCTGGGTGGGCTGAGGGGAAGCCTAGAGCACTTGCTTGTGAGTGGGAAGGGTAGCCTAGGGCCCAGTATCTGCCCCTACCTTTGCCTTCCTCTGTGACCCTGCAGATCATTACTCAGGCCCCTAATGAACAAAAGATCGCGCTGCCTACTAGCTCACTACACAGTCCATCCCCTGGGCTCCTTGCACCTGCACTAGCAGAGGGCAGCCCCCATGGGCCTCTTTAAAGCACACCAGGGCTGGCACGTGGACCTCAGTGGTGTTTCTGAAGTGGCACTGTGTTGGTTGGGGTTTACAGGCAAGCTGAGGAGCCCCTTCCTGCAGAAGCAGCTCACCCAACCAGAGACCTCCTTTGGCAGAGAGCCAGCTCCTGCTGTTTCAAGCCCCAGAGCAGGCAAGACACTGGGGGTCTGGAGGGGCACAATGGAGAGGGAAATGCTATGGGAGGGAGAGGTCAAAACCTGCTCTGTCTTCCGGTGCAGATGTCTGTGAGGAGCCAGTACCTAGCACTCCATATATGGTACAGACAGAAGAGGAGACCCCGGAGCAGGAGACCCTTTACGAGGAGCCCCCACTGGTGGGTTCCCTGCCGTGGGGTAGGGTTGTAAAGGAATGAGTCACAGGTCTGGGTTTTCACAGTGTGGGGGCGGGTTGGGGTTTGGGGGGTTTTGTTTGAGATAGGGTTATATAACCCAGCCCAGGATCACGTAGAACTTGAGATCCTCTTGCCTCTGTCGTCAGCAGGTTTGGGGGGTTTTTTTGGTTATTTATTTTTTGGGGGGGGGTTGGTCTTTTTTCTTTATGTGTGTGGTTTTTGTTGTTTTGTTAGTCGTGGGGCTTGAACTCAGGGCTTGGACACTGTCTCTGAGCTCTTTTGGAAGGCTAGTGTTCTACCACTTGAGCCACAGCATCACTTCTGGCTTTTTTTGTGTATGTGGTACTGAGGAATTGAACCCAGGGCTTTGTGCATGCTCAGTAAGCACTCTACCACTAACCCACACTCCCAGCCTCTCCTTTGACCTTTTTACTTTGGGGTTGGAGGTGGTAGAGTGAGAAATTGAACTCAGGGTCTCATATTTTTTTTTTTTTCTTTTGCCAGTCCTGGGCTTGGGCACAGGGCCTGAGCACTGTCCTTGGACTTTCTCAAGGCTAGCGCTCTACCACTTGAGCCTCAGCACCACTTCCAGCTTTTTGCTATGTATGTGGGGTACCAAGGAATCGAACCCGGGTCTTGGTGCATGCTAGGCAAGCACTCTACCACTAGCCCAAACTCCCTGCCCCAGGGTCTCATATTTTTAAGGTAATTTTACCACTTGAGCCATGCCTCCAGTCCCTTTTTGCTGTGATTATTTTCTTCTTCTTTTTTTTTTTTTTTTGGCCAGTCCTGGGCTTGAGCTCAGGGCCTGAGCACTGACCTTGGGCTTTCCTCAAGGCTAGTGTTCTACCCTGAGCCACCGCACCATTTCTGGCTTTTTCTATGTATTGGTACTGAGGAATTGAACCCGGGTCTTCGTGAATGCTAGGCAGGCACTCTACCACTAGGCCAAACTCCCAGCCCCTATTTTCTTATTTCTTACTTTCGTCCAAGCTGGCCTGGGCTGCATTCTTCCTGACTATGCTTTTCCACGGTACTAGGAATGATAAGCATGCACCTCTATCCCCACCACTGGTTGAGAGGAAGTCTCACAAATTTTTGTGCCCACACTAGCCTTGAATCTTCCATCTCTGCCTCTCAGGTAGCTAAATTTAATCACAGGCTTAAGCCACCATGTTTGGTTTTCATTTGACTCCTCATGCAGCCTGTGCTGCGAGGACTAGTACCCCTCTGTACTTAGTACTGGACAAGAAGAGCACTTCACAGTCCATGGCTGGAGGGATTGCTTCCTGCCTTCTCTGTACTTGACCTTAGTCACCGTTGTGTCAGAGCAGCAGCAGCCTCTTGCCCCCTGGAACTGCACATCATCTATGTGTTATGTCCCCTCTACCCCCCACCCCTGCCCTCCAGGTTGGCCTGAGCCACCTATGTGTGGAGGGTAATATTGTCTCTTTCCTCCCCATAGGTGCAGCAGCAAGGTGCCGGCGCTGAGCTCATGGACCACTACGCTCAAGGCCAGGGCCTCAGTGGTCAAGGGTTGTGTGCCCGAGCTTTGTACGACTATCAGGCAGGTGAGGTGCTCCACTTGGCTGCCCTGCGCCACAGATCCTGAGGTTAGGGACACAAGCAAACGTGTGGGCTCTGGAGGGTGGCCCCAGGGGTGTTGGAAGAGAGTATCCAGGAATGGGAAGCATGTTTGGGGACAGAAGACACTTTGGAGGGGTGATGAGTGGTGCTAGAGTTTCTGTCTGGAACATCCTGAACATTGTCACATGGTAGCTCACCAGGTAACCGCTCACCATCGCGCAGCAGTGGCTGTTTTTAGAGAACACCCATATCCAGCCCATGAGCTAAGCTAGTTCTGGGCACTGGCGTTAGGTGTCCCAGCTTCGGTGGAGGTCTTGGGGAGGTGCTGAGCTTTTTCAGCCTCCCACAGCACTCTGGAGGAAGGTTGCCCTGTGGTGTGGCTGCTTGCAGGCTGGATAGCAGAGGGATGCATCGACAGGAGAAAGCAGAGGCCAGGGGGTGGGGGGAGAATGAAAGGTGGGGAGCTACAGGCAGGACCTGATACAGCACCCACCCCATCTTGCCTTTCTTGTAGCTGATGACACAGAGATCTCCTTTGACCCTGAGAACCTCATTACGGGCATTGAGGTGATTGATGAAGGCTGGTGGCGTGGCTATGGGCCCGATGGCCACTTTGGCATGTTCCCTGCCAACTACGTGGAGCTCATTGAGTGATGCTGAGACCCATCACCTTTACTCACCCAGATGTGGCTTTCTCATGGCTGGAAGAGGAAGCCCACAAGTCAGTGTTTGGTACTCTTCCAGGAATAACTCCATCTAAGACAAAGCCTCGGGGCTCCTGACCCAGGTGGCTCATCCCAAATGCAGCAATAACCTGGTGATTCCCAAACATGCCTCCTGCAGCCTCTCAGGCTCGTGGTCAGCTCCTGGGTGAACTGCCCAAAGACAGTGACCACACAAATGGCTCAGCAGAGCATCTGGAAGCTGCCTTCTTTCTGTATTTGCCTTTTCTAATTCCTCTTCCCATCTTCTAAGGGGTGGTGGCTACAGCTATTTGGAATGGGACCTGGAAACTTAAGAGAGTTCTTTTAGGGGAGTCTTTATGACCAAAGTCATTATGGACCGTAACAGTGTTGACAGTAGGGGAACTGACATACAGAGCCTTCCCTGCCCACTCCAGTTCTCTGTTCCTGGGAAATGGGGATGGGATGACCAAGTGCCCATCTCTGGGTATGTGAAAAAGCCAAGTCCTCTTGTGCCCTTCTATGTGCTTCACCTTGTGTCTGCTGCCCTAGAGTACACTTCAACTGATTTTTACTTCAGGCGAAGGAACACAGTGATGAATTCCTGCTGTCTCCCCATTTTCTGTCCCAGCTCATCTATGTCTCTAAAGAACAAATTGAAGAAGTACATTTGAGTCCATAGGCTCAGCTATGGTGTCTGCACTGCTGTGGTCTGAATGTGAAACACAAACACACCTGCATCTGAATCATGTCCAGGGTGTAAACATGTGTGCATGAACATTTGTTGCCCATTAGCCACATATAAGAGAAACAGGATGTCACTGAAACTGGCATCTTTCATTTCTGCTCTAGGAGAGACCAATGCTAGCTGGAATGGTCACTGGGAACTCTCAAGGAGTCTTTCCCATGTGAGCCAGTGTGAACAAAAGTGGCCGCACTGGTCATCTGGGAAAACAGCTCCCTCTTCAGCCTGGTTGGTACCAGGAGGGCTTAATTCCCAACTTTAGGTCAAGCTGGCAAGTTGCTGACTCCGGGCTGTGGCCCAACCTAGTTCCTCCCATAGTCTGCTTATCCCTTAGGTTTCTCCCATTCCCTGTGAAGACTGGAAGCTTTATGGAGTCTACCTTGTGAGCCTGAGGCTTCATGCACTTGTCCCTACCAGGAGGTTGGGCATGGGGTAAGAGAAGCCCCTGTTCTTTGAACACAACGGGTTGGGACTTGCTGCAATAACTGCCCAATCTGTGCCTCCTGTGAGGTGGGCTAATAGGTCTCTTCCTAAAGTATCCTGGTGTGAGAGCATGGCACAGGGTTAAATAGCCCAGCTGTCCTGCCTCTGCTCACCAGCAATTGACACTGGGCTCCTGCTTCTGGTGACAGGGCTTGGGAGCAGCTGCAGTCCTAGTCCCAGAAGTCCCCAAAGCCATAGGATAAGCAGGACACATGTTCGACTGAAGGCAGCATGCAGAGGTGCTTTTATTGCCTATGTCCTCCCTTACTTAGCCTTGCCCTGGGCAGCCACTGCTTCCATAGCCTTCCGCACCGTCTCCTCATCACCCAGGAACCTCATGGGCTTGGTGGGCTTCAGTGCCTGGTCCAGCTCATACACAATGGGGATTCCGGTGGGCAGGTTCAGATCCATGATGGCTTGGTCTGACATCCCTGGACCGAAGGAACAGCATCCTTAACCCCTCTGTTCCCAGCCCATCCGTACAGCAGATTCTAGGCCACAGAACTGGGAACTAGACCTTTTGGCAGTAATTTAGCCTTGGGAGGCCACAGAAAAGTACTTAAGGGTCTAGGCCCTAGTAGTATAGTGCTTGCCTAGTATGCTTGAAGCCCTGGGTTCGATTCCTTGGTACCACATGCACAGAAAAAGCTGGAAGTGGCACTGTGGCTTAAAGGGTAGAGCAGAAAGCCCCAGGACTGAAGGGGAAAAAAAATATCTAGGCAGAACCCAGTTTCGATGGAGCAGCCTATATAGCTCAGTGGCAAATTTCATTCTCCCTTATGTAACTGTGGTCTGTGGTGGTGCCACAGTAAACTGGCCAAACCAGAGTTGAGGATAAGGAAGAATATTAGCTGCTGTATGGTTTCTAGCAGTTAATTGCAGAGCAGATGAGACAAGCTAGAAACATGACCCTGCTTGCTCCAGCAGCCCCCGCCGGGAATAGCAGCTCAACCTTTGGTATTGCCATCACCCCACCCCCATGAGGGACAACTGGAGAATGTTCTCTGGGGATTCAGACACCCTGCGTTCCCTCTGGGCTCTTGTCATACTTATATGCCTCTTCTAGAGCAGGTTGTGGGGCATGAAGGGCTCAGAAGGGAGGGACAGAGGTGACGCTCCTCTGACTGGGTCCAGTGTCCGCAAGTGCTGGAGATCTCAGGTGTACCCCACTCCTTTATTACTGTGACCCCAGCCAGCCCCAAGGTCATCCAGAGATTAATCTTAGGGCCCAGTGAAAAGACAGTTGAGGGGCCTGCGCAGCCCATTTGTCAGCCATTGCTCTTTAGTGGGAGCCCAGAGTCTTAATGAGCTTCATAACTCCATACCCATTTTTGGCTATTCTTAGCCTTTGCCTAGAGAAGTAAGTGGGGAGCAGGGAAGATGGTACCCACTAGGGGATGAACCCCAAATTAAAAGTCAGGCACAGGAGGCAAGGTGGCACCTGATTCTAGCACTGCAGGCTGAGTCTGGGGGACATAGTGGCTACAAGGCTGACACTGAGGAATGTCATGAGCTCCCTAGGGATTCATGGTTTGCCCAGGCTCCTGCAGCAAGCTAAGAGTTGGAGGTAAGTGCCCTGAGTCCCAGCTCTGCCTTTTCCTAGCTGGGCCACATGCCATCATTAAGTCTATTCTGTTGAGTCAGCCCCTGACTACCCTTCCTGGGCAGCCAGGCTTTCCTTTGCTGACCCAGCATGTGCAGCAATAGGAAAGTATCATAGAGACGTTTCTCAACCCTTTCCACTCAAATCCACTTACGAATCCCACAAGAAGCCAGGGCTGTCACCCCTCCCCAGCTGCCTCCTGAGCATGGACTTTACCTTCCAGGTGCTTGACAATGCCTCGCAGGCTATTCCCATGGGCTGCAATGAGCACTCGCTTGCCAGCCTTGATCTGGGGTGCAATCTCCTCATTCCAGAAGGGCAGGGCCCGGGCAATGGTGTCCTTCAGGCTCTCACAGGTGGGCAGCTCTCCGGGCTTCAGGCCTGCATAGCGGCGATCCTGGGGATGAGGCACAGAGACATTACCGTTCCTTCCCAGGGCAATCGGGCCCCCACCCAAGGCTCCCAACCTGGAGGCTCTTCCCAGTGGCACACCTTGCTGATGGCGGTGTAGTAAGGGTGCTTATCATCCATTGGGGGTGGTGGGATGTCGAAGGAGCGCCTCCAGATCTTCACTTGCTCCTCCCCATGCTTGGCTGCTGTCTCAGCCTTGTTGAGGCCAGTGAGGCCCCCATAGTGCCGCTCATTAAGGCGCCAGGTGCGCACCACAGGTAGCCACATTTGGTCCGTGCCATCCAGGATGGTCCAGAGTGTACGGATGGCCCGTTTCAGCACCGATGTGTAGCAGATGTCAAACTCCATCTTGGCATCCTTGATGGCCTGGGCTCCCCGCTTGGCCTCCTCTGCCCCCTTCTCACTCAGCTCTGCATCGAACCAGCCACAAAATCGGTTCTCTTGGTTCCATGTGCTCTCACCGTGGCGGACCATTACCAGGCAGTGTGTGGCCATGGCGGAAGGGGACACGAGGGCACTCGATGGGAATGGCTGCCTCCCTAGCACTCCAGCTTTATAACAGTCTTCCCAGCCCCCATTCCACCCAACTGCCAGTCAGCATTCCAGGAGGGACAAGCAGTGGCAGGTGGCCAGTAGCAGAGCTGCTGGGGGTGGGGAGGTAGGCCAGGAGACTGAACTTAAAAATAGCCTCACAGTTATCACCTCTGTCTGGGCTCAGGTGTCAGGGCCATAACCAGCTGGTGCCAGAGCCGGGCTGAGTGGAGCTACTGAGGCAGGGCCAAGGTGAAGGGCAGGAGTCAAGCTTGGTAGAGGTCAGGGCTGCCAGAATGAAAAGGTCTCCAGAAGAACACTTCCTAGAGGTTCATTAGTCTCTTTGGTACTCTACCAGCTCTGTGCTGCTCAGTCAAAAGCATAAACAAGTCCCAGCCCCAGCCAGGGCACTGGTGGCTCACATCTGTTAGGACTGCAGTTGAAAGCTAGCCCAAGCAGGAAAGTCCAAAATTCTAACAACTGGAAAATCAGAAGTGCCATCATGGCTCAAAGTGCTAGATTTGAGCAGAAGAGCTCAGGGATAGCACTGAGGCCCCGAGTTTAACTCCCATGACCAAACATCTTCTAAAACAAAAAATCTCAGTGAGGTCAGAAGATGGCGCCGAGACAATAGGGACCCAGCCTAGCTTTCTCCCACAAACAGAGAATCAGGGAATCTCACGAGCCAACTATCTTAAGAAACCCACAATTACAAATTAAAGAAGCAATGGAGCACACAAACCAGAAAAGAAATCCAGATGAAGCTTATATCCAACATTCTCAAAGAATCCGAAACGTAAGGACCCCTCCCCCACCCCTCACCACTGGCTCCAAGCTGCAAAAGCCCTGGTAGAGGGTGTTGGGGCCCGGGAAGCCCTGAACTACAGTAACTCCAGCAAGTGGTGGAATCTAGACGCAGGAGTCCCTCAGACCAGGCATGGGCAGCACAGACGGCGGCAGAGACCAGAGGGGAAGCGAAGGACCCTCCCAACTCCACAGAGCAGCTCACAGCCAAACCCCTACACGTAAGTAGTTCAGTGGGTTGCCCCAAACCCATCGGGAAAGCAGAGCTGGTGGCAAGCTACAGAACTTAACCCAGACCCCTCCACCCCGCCCAAGAAACACTGACAAGTGTGGGGGGTGGGGGGGAAAGAATTGAGAATCCTGTCCCTTCCTCCCTTCCCCCAACAGCTCCCTCCCCCAGGCCATTTACTGGAGACTGACAGGTGGGCGGGTGCTAAGACCCAGAGCCCCACCAAAAGGGGCGGAGGTGTCCCTGCTCCTACCTGCCCAACAGCCTCCTCTCCCAGCCCACTGAATCTGGAGACTGAGGGGTGCTAAGACCCTGCCTTCCAACAGCAGGTGGGGGTGTATGTGAGTCTGCATGCCAGCATCTGACTGACCTAAACCTAAGTAAGGTGCCTTCCTGCTGGGAGTCTCCAGCCAAACAACTCCAAGGGGCTCTCAGCCAATGTGGCTGAAACACAGCAGGGAACTGAAGGGCAGACCAGCACGGGCCGAGCTAGCCCTCTGAGAGCCAGAGCAGCAGAAACCCCTTGGTTTAGCTGAGAGCTCCCAGAAACTCCCAAACCACAGGCCCTCAGATGGGCCCCACCCCTGGGAACAGAGTAGGAAAACTAGCCATCCGCCAGGCTACCTGAGACCAAAGTGCACAACTCCATCCTACGGCCCACTGTGGGGCCACTGGTTGGGCTGAGAGCTAGCTGTTCAGCAGCACATAGCCTCTGGGTACGGGCCGAACACCTGTAAAGAGCCGCAAACACTGACCTAGTCAGCAGCGGAACTAATTTAGCTGAGAACCACAAGTATACACAGATTCCCAGAACCACCAGTCCCAAACCATGTCGTCATGTACCGACCACAGAGCAAACCTACAACAATCTTAGATGCCTCGGAAAGCACAACGACAAATTACGACATACATAATCAAAGTACCACACAAAGCACAAAAGGAAACAAGAGTGAAGGGACGAGAGAGATGTCACCATCCCAAGAAATGACATCTGAAGAAACACGAAACATAGCTCTATTCAAGGAGATGATTGTGGACATGACTAAAGAGATTAAAGCAGAGTTCCAATAACAATTCCAGGAACACAAACAGGAAATTACTAAGGAGCTCCTCGAATTCAAAAGAGAAATGAAAGAAAAGATGAATACCCTCTCAGCAGACATGATCAGCTCAGTGTTCACAATTCCAGCAAAAATGGATGCATTAAGCAACAGATTGACTGAGATGGAGAATAGGACATCAGGAACGGAAGATAAAACACAAGAGCTGGAACAGAGAATCATTAGTCTGGAGAAAATCAGTCAGAATTCACCAAAGAGAACTCCAGGACACAGCCAAGAAATCTAATCGTCATATAATAGGGATCGATAAAGGGGCGGAGTTTATCAATAAAGGGATGCAACCCTTATTCACCAAAATCATAGCAGAGAACTTCCCCAACCTTGAAAGGGAAAATATGTTACTGAAGGCTTCAGAACTCCAGGCAGGCAAGATCGAGATTGTAAACTAGTTCAGCCACTCCGGAAAGCAGTGTGGAGTTTTCTTAAAGAACTGAAAATTGTCCCTCTCTACGATCCCACCATACCACTTCTGGGCATCTATCCTGAACACCATAACCCAAGATATGATAAGGACACCTGCTCAGCTATGTTCATCTCTGCCAGGCGATGGAAACAATTCAGATGCACTACTGCAGATGAATGGATACAGAAAATATACAATGGAATTCTACATAGCCAACAGACAAGATAAAATAATGGCATTTGCAGGGAAGTGGATGAATCTAGAGTGAATCATGTAGAGTGAGACAAGTCAAGACCAAAGGAACAAAAGGCGCATGGTATCCTTAATATGTGGCTATTAGATCCAAACAGTACAAGAGCGAGAACTCAATAGTGGCATACCCAATGCTATGGACATGGTACTGGAAACACAACTACACAGACATAAAAACTTCTGACTCTATAAACATGTTTTATTACATAGATTAATATGTATCTATGACACACAAACCCTCAGCCTAATTTTGATTATGTTCTAAAAACTAAGTGCCAGTGATTGTATATATAGATTCCCTTCTTGAATAGTTGTTTGCTAAACACGTCATTTGAAATACAATGTAAAATCAATATTAATAAATGCTTTAATAAAAAAATCTCATCCCTTGGTCACTTTTTGTTATTTTTGAGTGTCTCACTTATGATCTTCATGCCTGCATTTGCAGAATGCTGAGATTATAGGCAGGTACCACCATACCTGGCCTCTTGGTCACTCTCAACCAATGAGTAAAGAAACTATTGTGGAGGGAAGTCAAGGAATGAAAAAGAGATTCATGCACATAGCTCTACGAGTCTGTGTTTAAGGGTGCATAAATATGTGTCTGCATTAAGTCTACAGCACATGTGTGCATGTGAATACCGTCTGTAGTGCCTGTATGCATGCTTAATGTTGTTGCCAGGCAGATCTGGGGACTTTGTTCTGCCAAATCTGGCAGACAGTTGCACATGATGGGGACCATGCTCATGCATCCATATCTTTTCTTGGGCTTCTACTCCCTCCCTCTGTACTAGGATCTTGCAGGGATGGCAGTAACTGAGAGCAAGGCCTGAAAAGCTCCTCAATGGGCAAATAAAGGTCACTATGATAGAGCTAGAGGGCAGACCTAGAGCCATTATTTTGGGAAAAAAGATCTGCCCTGTAGGAAATAATACGAAAGCAATAGCAGGGGCTGAGGCACACACCATGTTTAGCTTCCAGAACAAACCACAGGCAGTATGGGTCCCTTGTCTTATATCTGAGTCCTGCCAAGCTGGGCTTACCTCTTCCAGCTAAAACTGCCTTGGAAAAGACAATGAAATGCATGCCTCTGATGAGCCTCTACCTCTAGGGCTAGGATGGAGTCCTGGGGAAAGTCATGTGCATATTAAACTTAGCAGGAACACCCAGAAATGGACCAACGTACAGGATAGGCAGCAAGGAGCTGAGCCTAGGACTTCCACATTTGGGTTCAGCACACACAGCCCCCTGCTATGCCTTAGGTGACAGCAAAAGGAGATTGGGAGGTATGGCCTGGATGTACAAGAAGCCCTCTGTACATACACACACACCTTCTATCCTTTGCAGACCAAGAATTCTCACAGATTTGAGAGAACTTTTTGCAGGCCAGAGAAACCACTGAGGCTGGCAGGTAGAATCTATCCCTCCCAGCAGCCACATGTAGGCCTTGCCTTCTCTATCCATCCTGGCTGGTGCTGTGTTCCTGATGTCATGGGCAGTGTACCTTTTGTCTCGTGACTGCATTAGTAATGGAGGCATTGGTCCACTTAAAAATGCTCTGGCAGTTCTGACACACCAGTTCTAGAGCACTAGATGAAGAGATGCCCAGGCAGTGATATCTCAGAACATAGTTTATTAAATAATGAAGTCCAATAGACATTGGACTATTCAGCCAATTGACACTGTTAAGCTTAAGTTCTCTCCTGCAATCTCTATGTTCAAATTAGCCCCAGGTAAACTTAGGGGAATTACAAGAAAGAAGAAGGGCACATGAATGGGTAGGAAAAAAAAAAAAAAAGCAGAAAGCAGGGTACTTGTAATCCTAGCTACTCAGGAAGGAATTTCTGTGGACTGTGGTTTAAAGCTAGCCCAGGCAAGTAAGCCCATAAGACTTTTTTTTTTTTTTTTTTTTTTTGCCAGTCCTGGGCTTGAGCTCAGGGCCTGAGCACTGTCCTTGGACTTTCTCAAGGCTGGAGCTCTACCACTTGAGCCTCAGCACCATTTCCGGGTTTTTTCTATGTATGTGGTACCAAGGAATTGAACCCCGGTCTTCATGCATGCTAGGCAAGCACTTTAACCACTAGGCCAAACTCCCGGCCCACCCATGAGACTCTTAACTCCAATTAACACAAAAGGCTGGAAGTGTTGCTGTGGCTTAAGTGATAGAGAGCTAGCCGTGATCACAAAATCTCGGGGACAGTTCCTAGGCCTCAGACTGGGAAGGAAAAAAGACATAAGCAGTTTCAATAAGAGATCCAGGAAATTCCTAGTATGTAATACATACAAAGACTCTTGTCTTTTGATAAGAAAGAATGTAAACACTCATCTTGTGTCTTTAGACAGGATAAAAATCCATTCAACCAGGGTTTTCCACTGGTATCATTCGTACTCTGGGCCACTGTCACATCTTCAGCCAGTCACAGTCCTCATAGGACTGAGGCCCCAGAAGGGGTGATGCCAAAAGCTAGATAGCCCACTGCAGACCTCACCAGAAAAAGCTGATAGGACTGGAGAGGTGGGAGAGGAAGCACTTTGGAGTGACACAAGGAAGGGGAAGGCCTTGAGATAACATTTGGGTGAAAGCAGCAGAACCCAAATGACTGAGCCATGAGCCCCAAGGGGAGGGGCGGAGCAGTGAAGACCACAGACCTGCAAATAGATGGGAACATCCCAAGGTGTGTGTGGCAGGGGTGGCACTATATCCCAACACGATGAAGCATGCAAATATCTTAAGCCACTTGAAGCTGGATGGAGGCAGAAGTAGAAGCCAGATACTGGTGGGGGCAATCACTGGGGGTCAGGAGAAACAAAACTTCTTCACCTGGACTGGACTGACTGCAGGTCTTGCTGCCCCCTGGTGGCTATACAGGGAACAGGCAGCTCAGAGAGCAGAGAAGAGACCCAGCCTTTGAGCCTTAGCCCGAACCATTAACATCATGATCCATCTGACAGATGTTTGCTGATGAAGTCATGGGAATAGGCCTTGAGCACAGAAGTCAGGACACACACAGACATAGACACAGACACACAGACACACACATCCCAGTATAGTATCAGCATAAGATGAAATAGAGACCAATGAAAAATTAAGAGTACAAGAAAAATAACCTACCAGTATGGTAAATTATGATAATTTTGCTGTACTGGGGTTTGAACTCAGAGAGTTGTACATGCTAGGTAAGGGCTCCATTTGTGGTGGCTCAATTAATTTTGTGAAATGAATCTAACAGGAAAAGAGCATCTTTAATAAATTGTGGGAAATGGTGTTGTGGCTCAAAGGGTAGGGCAGTAGAGTTGAACTGAAGGGCTTGGGGACAATGCCCAAGCCCAGAGTTCAAGTCCCACAACCAACAAAAAATAAATAAAATAGTGTGGGGACAACTAAATAATGATTCCTTACCTCACATCTATTAAAAAAAAAAAATTACCTCAAGGGGACCAGGAATTTGGCCTAGTGGTAGAGTGCTTGCCTAGCATGCACGAAGACCCAGGTTCAATTCCTCAGTATCACATACATGCCAGGTAGCTCACTCTTGTAATCCCAAGTACTCAAGAGGCTGAGATTTGAGAATCATAGTTCAAAGCCAGCTCAGGCTGGAAAGCCCATGAGACTTTTGTCTCTAATTAACTACTAAAAAGCCAGTGGTAGAGTATTAAACTTGAGCACAAAAGTTCAAGGACATGTACAGGCCCTGAGTTCAAGCCCTAGATGTGGCACATACACCCACATCCAAAATTATTTCAATAGCTGGGTGTCAGTGGCTTACAACTGTAGTCCTACTTAGGGTGCTGAGATCTGATGATCTTGGTTCAAAGCCAGCCTGGTTGGACAAATATGAGAAATTCTTATTTCCAACTATCCAGTAAAAAGAGAGAACTGGAGGTGAGATTCAAGTAACAGAATACCAGCTGAGGGTGCAAGATCACAAAACAAAAACTGAAAATGGACAATAAGCTAAAAGTGAGAGTAAAAGCACTCCAGATGACTCTTCTTTATAAACTTAAACACATTCTTAGCTCATGACCCAATAATCACATGCCTTCTTATTTACCCAGAAGAAATTAAAATGTTTCTCTGCTCTTAGATGAATGCTTACAATTAAATTTTCATGACCACAGGAATGACTTTTTTTGCCAGTCCTGGCTTTGAACTCAGGGCCTGAGCACTGTCCTTGGGCTTTCTCAAGGAGGCTAGAGCCCTACCACTTGAGCCACAGCACCACTTCCAGTGTTTTCTGTATATGTGGTACCAAGGAATTGAACCCTGGTCTTTGTGCACTCTACCAAACTCCCAGCCACAGGAATGGCTTTTTGAACATACCAATTAAAAACACAAAAGGGGGAAAAACCTCAGATAAATTAGACTTTATCAAATTTAGGAAACAGCTGAGTATGGCACATGCATGCCTACAAATCCTAGCTACTTGAAGGCAAAGGAGGATCAAAAATTCAAGACTAGCCTCAGAAATTAGGAGAATCTATCTCAAAAATGAAATGCAGCCAGACACAGGTGACTCATGCCTATAATCCTAGTTACTCAGGAGGCTACGATATGATCGCAGTTCAAAGCCAGGCCAAACAGGAAAGTCCATGAGACATTTAGTCCATGAAGCCCTGAGTTCAAGCCCAAATACACACACACACACTTAAAAATCCAAAAGGAAAATGGGAGAGGAAACAGGACTGAGATGTTGCTTACATTGTATTGCACTCAATTAACATGCACAAGATTCTAGTAGTTCATTTTCCTTTTTTTTTTTTTTAGGTTAGTTGTGGGGCTTGAACTCTGTGCCTGGGCTCTATCACTTGACCCACAGTACCACTTCCGATTTGTTTGGTGTTCCAATGGACTTCTGTGCCCAGGCTGGCTTTGAACTGCGATCCTCAGATCTCAGCCTCCTGAGTAGCTAGGATTACAGGCCAGAGCCACCAGTGCCCAGCCAGTGGTTCATTTTCTAGTAAAGAGGGGAGAGAAGGCTGGATCTTCACATAAATCAGATAGCAGATAGCTAGATAGCAGCCAAAATGGACTGATGACAACCCAAAGAGAATCCTAAGATTCTTGATCAATGCATGCTTTTGAAAAGTATGAAATGAATGCTCATGTAAAATTGGTTATATCTAGGCACAAAGAAAGTCCAAAGTAGTATTTATGTTTTGGCAGAAAACATGGAATACACCTGGTGGTCACATCAATAATCTCAACACTTCAGAGGTTGACACAGAGGTCTGGGCTACACAGAGATGGAAACCAGCCCTAGTCTGGTATGGTCCTCTCATAGCAAGAACTTATTTAAAAAAAAAAAAAAAAAACACTAACAAAGGAAGGGGCAAGGGTTATCCACTCCTCTATCTTACCATACCAGATCGGGAGACAGTCCAGAAAAGAGCAGCTGGTAATAGCTGGAGGCTGGTTCTCATATTCTCCATTTTCTACTGAAAGACTGTTTACTGAAAACCTCTTTAACAAAAGTATGTAAAAAATAAAAAGACTTAGCCAGGCACCAGTGGCTCACACCCGTAATCCTAGCTATTCAGGAAGCTGAGATCTGAGGAACACAGTTCAAAACTAGCCCAGGCAGGTACGTCTGCGAGACTCTTATTTCTAATTAACCACACACACAAAAAAAGCCAAGAGTAGACTTGTGGCTCAAGTAGTAGAATGCCAGCCATGAACAAAAAGTTCAAAAAAAGTACCTAGGCCCTGAGTTTAAACCTCAGAAGTTGCACAAAATAAATGAAGAATGAAAGACACCTCCATCCACCAAAACAAAAAACAAAAACCAAACCAAACCAATAAGACACCACAGAAGGGGAGGATGCATGAAGAGAAGGGAGGAAGTCTGGATGAACACAATGTGTTAAGTCTCCAGCTGCTATGACAAAACACCTGACCTAACAACTTAAAGGAGGAAAGATTCATTTTGGCTCATGACTTCAGAGGTTTCAGTCTGTGGTCACTTGGCTCCATTGCTTCCAGGCCTGAGGCACAACAACATGGCCTTGTGCCATGTTGGGGTAGACAGAAATGCAGCTCAACCCCACATTTATGACATAACCAAATGGTTACTGGGACAATGTAAAGTGATGTTCTGGGGGACAGGACTATTGCTTCCTGGTTGATAACAAAGGTGACAAGTTTCTACATTCAATGTGTTAAGATCTGTAAAGCTACACATCCACAATCCACTTTATTACATGTTTATTATTTAAAAAAAAATAGTTGGCTGGGTGCTGTGGCTCACACCTGTAATCATAGCTACTCAGGAGGCTGAGATCTGAGGATCAAGGTTCAAAGCCAGCCTGGGCACAAAAGGACCTGAGACTTATCTCCAATTAACCTCTAGAAAACAGGAAGTGGGGTTTGGCTCAAGGGGTAAGGTGGTAGCCTAGAGCTGAAGGGCTCAGGGACAGTACCCAGGCCAAGTTCAAGCCCCCTGACTTACCCACCACCCGGATGGTTAATTGGAGATAAGCCTCACAGCCTTAAGTGCCCAAGCTGGCTTCAAACCAAGATCCTCAGATCTTAACCTCCTGACTAGCTAGGATTACAGGTGTGAGTCACTAGCACCCAGCCTGTTTAAAATATGGAGAAGGGTCATAGAATCCCTCACTTGACAAGGTGACTAAGTCCCAAAGGAGACCAGAATGGACTCCCGGTAGACAAAGCAAAGGCCAAACTGTGCCTAGGCAGGAGGAACACACAGGATGGTCCTCTCCAGTGCTTCCTCCACCTCAGGAGACGAGACAGCCATGTCCAATCTGGAGCCCATCAGCAGGACATAGTGAGACAGGAAGTGGCTTGGGTCAGGGGCTCAGGAAGGTGTGTATTGAGGTTGGCCGGGTGGCAGGAATGGTAGAGGCCTGTGGCCATGCTTGGAATTGCATGGTGTGTGTTTGGAACTGCTGCAGAGCTAGGGAGGAGACACAAGGCAGGATTTGTCCTTAAAAACCAAAAGAACACTTCAGGGTTGGCTTTGAATAAACCTTATTCCACCAGAAAAAAAAAAAAAAGCGAAAGAACAGAGCCTGGCTGGAGACAGTGGTGCTGGCGTGGCCTGCAGAAGGTCAGCAGATGCTTTTGCACCCCTTCAGCACCCCCATGGAGATGTCCCAAGGCCAGAATGACATTTTTTTACCTCACAGCGCCAGCACAGGGCTGGAATGCCCTCCCATGTATGTATAGTGGGCTGCAGTGCAGAAGATTCCAACGCATCTCAAGGGAAGAAATGCTCACACCAGGACCTCAGGATCTGCCTCAGCTTCTGACACAGGTGCTGCTCAGAGCCTCTGCCAGTCTGGGACTCTGAGGCATGGGGAGACTGAAGCTGATTCAAAGCCATACTGCTAAGCAGGACCCTACAGGTAGGCTGGCTACGCAGCTTCACCAAAGCCCCAGCAGTGACAAGCCATCCACTGGCGGTGGTGAGGACATTGGGCATCAGCTGAGTGTCCAGCAACCCCTCTTTTCTTACCAGTGGGGGTGGTGACACCACAGAATCAGGCGTTTCTCTGCTCAGGGGGAAGGTAGTCAAGGCCCAGATGTCGGAAGATGTCTTCCTCAGAAGCCACATGAAAAAGTATCTTCTGCAACAGGAGCGGGAGACTACTGGGATGCCCAGTGGCCTCTCCCCGCCACCCCCAACCACAGCAGGGGCCCACACTATGACAGCAAGCCTCGGTGGTTTTAACATTTTGCGGGAGTTCAGATTCTGACCTGGGCTCTGTGGGTTCTAAGATGGAGGAATCTGGGCCATTTCTGGGGCCAGGAAGCAAGCTAGTTCTTGTCAACATACCTTCTCTGGGTCAAACAGCCCATGGCTATTCAGACACAGTCCTTTCTCCTTCCGGCTAAAGCGGCGTAGCTCCCGCTCAAAAAGCTAGGAAGAAAGGGCTGCTGAGTCGAGCTGGCCCACCATGGCCCTGAACAGCCCCAGCAGCCCAGACCCACCTGAGAGCCAGTCCAGCCAAGGAGAGCAAAAGGGAACTGGTGCCTGGGAGCCACCACCAGATCGACCCTCACAGCTTTCCAGCCAGGCTGGAACCCCAGGGCTTCCCCCTCAGCAGCCCCCGGGGGTTTTGGCAGGCGGAAAATGCAGAAACTCCTCTCAAAGGCATCCATGGTGCGCTTCTGCTGGGCCAGGCGTGCGAGGTCATCCAAGTGACTGGAATGGTACTGATGATACAGGACAAGGCCCTGCAGAGAGAGGCAGGTGTGGGCAGGCATCACCACAGTGCTGGGAGGAAAGGTCAGTCCGTGGCCACCCTGGGCAGGAGAGCCAGAGGCCCTCACCTGGCTCTGCAGGTGGTGCAGCATTCTGGGCAGCAGCCCCACCTCCTGGCCTTGCTCCGGGTGGGTGATAAGGAAGTCCACATCGTGGCCCTGCGTTTTCCCCCTGAAGGGAGATAGTTTGGGTCT
This sequence comes from Megascapheus bottae, assembly GCF_031878675.1. Lineage (NCBI taxonomy): Eukaryota > Metazoa > Chordata > Mammalia > Rodentia > Geomyidae > Megascapheus > Megascapheus bottae. The sequence goes on from NC_143513.1 coordinate 871,241, forward strand.
CTCACTTCTGCCTTGGGCTATGTTTCCTTCAGGTAGTGGGAAGGTCACCTGTGTTCAAGGCTCAGGTTCTTGCCCTGGGGAGGGACCTGAGGTTGAGGAAGAAGGTGTGTTGGGCTCCCTTACCTCCGGAAGCCACCAGTGAGTGTGACAGTAGCCCCGGGCAGGATCTGTTCCACTGTTGCCTCCACCAGCTTCTGCACGGCCTCAGCATCAGATCGCCCAACTGGGGTGCTCAGGTCCTGGTGGTGCTGCAGTCCTGTGGGCAGCACAGCTCTCCTGACCGGCTCAGCCTGCTCTCCCCACTGGCCCCACACCCAGGCAGGCTGTCCCTCAGCTGAGCCCCAGATGCTACAGCAGTACTGATAAAAGAATCACAGTGCATCCTGACTGCAGCAAGAAGACATCAGGAAACCCACCTGCCTTTGACTAAGGCCCTCCTATACTTCCTGCCACTCAGGCACTCTGCAGATCCATGCAGTGCAAAGGGCTTCAATGCAGGGAAACTTTTAGCCCAGGTGGCTCTAGGAAAGCTCAGGGGCAGTCCTCCCTTGAGCTCACCTGCTTTCTGCTGCTGGGTCAGTCTCTGGGGCTGTTCTCGAAGCTCATCTAATGTTCGAAGCCCTTCTAGGTACCACCGGTTGGCAGTCTTCACTCCCACCCCAAAGATCTGGGTGAAGCGCTGTATAGAGGAAAAAACTGCTAGTTCAGGAGCACATTTCCCAGGGGAGATGCACCTTGTAGCTCTTGTGCCCAAGGCCATGGGGCAAGGGCTCAGGCCCAGAGTCTACCCTGTGAATTCACACACTTGAACAGCTCAAGCAGGGGAAGGAGCTCTCTTATCCACCTGCCAAAATACTTCAGTGAGCTACCTTCTCATTGTGCCTTCTCCACTCTCATACAGGTCAAGCCTGTGCTTTTAACAAAACCAACAGTCTCCTAATTCATCAAGTCTTAGGCTCTTATGCTGCCAGAAAAAGTATACCTCTTACACCAATAGCAGCTGGAACTTACTGCTGTAGTTTTCTTACAGACAGTAAAATCAAGGTGTCCATCAACAAAAGGATGGTTTCTATAGAAATGTTCACAAGGCTGGGTGGGCCTACTAGAGGCCCCAACATGGCAGATATGGGGTGATGAGTCTTCCATACATAATAAGTGGGAGAGTGCCACTGGTCCTGGGGGATCTGGGACCAAGTATGTGGCTTGCCCTGGCTGTGGGCCTGAGACTCTCCACAGAACTTTGGAATGAGACTCAGGCCAGCCCACAGTGGTAGAGGCTGCACCATGGTCTAAACCCTCTGGGATTGGCTCTCCTAGCAGTGGAGAGCACTGATGTGGATGGAGCTGGTGTGCAGAGAGGCAGAGGGGATAAAGAGCGACAGCTCTTCTCTTTCTAGACATTTTTTCCTAGATTCTCTGGACCTAGAGCACAAGGCAGGCCACTGACATGGTAAACAACAGATCCTGAGTTTTAACATACACTGGTGACTCACACTTATAATCCTAGATTAATCAGGAAGTTGAGATCCAGAGAACTGAGATTAAGGCCAGCCTAGGCAGAAAAGTTCACTAGACTCTATCTCCAAAATAACTAACAAAAAACAGGACTGGAAGTATGACTTCAGTGGTACAATGCCAACCTAGCAAGCATGAGTCCCTGAGTTCATCCAGTAATGCAACAATAACAATTGATAACAATAATAAACCAGGAAAAACCAGGACTGGAGACATGGCTCAAGAGGTAGTATCATCCTAGCAAGCACTAGGCCCTGAATTTAATCCCCAATAAGATGAATGTCAAGGGGTCGGAAGTATGGCCTAGTGGTAGAGTCCTTGACTAGCATGCACAAAGCCCTGGGTTTGATTCCCCAGAACCACATAAACAGAAAAAGCCAGTAGTGCTGTGGTACAAGTGCTAGCTTTGAGAAAGCTCAAGGACAGTGTCCAGGCCCTGAGTTCAAGCCCCAGGACTGGCAAAAAAAAAAAAAAAAGAATGCCAAGATTATGGTGTATACCTGTAATTCTAATATGCAGCTGAGGTATGAAGATCATGTAAGAGCCTAGCTTAAGCTACCAAGTAAATTGTCTTAAAAACTAAGAAAATGCTCAGATTAATAATTACATTGTTTATAAAACAACTTTCTTGATTACTAATGTAAATATCTGCTAGCTTGAATACATCTGGTGGCTCTGGAGTGCCCAGGAGGAGACAGGATAGAGGACAGAGATACCAGGGCTCCAGCATCTCTCAGTTCTTCTCCTTCTTCTGCCCATAGACCCTCATTGGGGCTGGAGCTGAGAGCTGAGAGCAAAACCACTCATCTACCTACCTCAACTTCAAGATCACTTCATCTCAACACCTATGTTCCTTGACCCAGCAGCCAGCCAGCCCCAGGCCCCTTGCCCAAAAACACTTCACACATGGCTTGTGGCATGCTCTTCTAAGACTTCCTTGTCAAGGGAAGTCTTGCCCTGACAAGGTTCTGGGCAATCTTCCACAGTACCCAGGGCCTTGCCCTCCAAAGAAGTCACACTTTACCAACACATGTCTGACAGGGCCACTGATCTAACACTTCTACCTACAAACCAGATGGAAAAAGAGTGTTAGAGTAGACAAAACCAAGGTATTCAGAGGGCTGGGAAGGGGCCTTCATACAAGGTTAGCAGGAGTACAAACAGGAAAAAGATACCATAGAGACAAGGCAAGCCCACAGCACCAGGGTGACAGCCTGTATACACACACACACACACACACACACACAGTCACACTGTTCCCTCCAAAAAGCTATATTTGGCTTAATGTGCTTGTTTAGCACACATGACAATGGCCCCTCAAAAAGTTACCTCAAAAACAGAAGCTGGGTGCCAGTGGCTCATGCCTGTAATCCTAGCTACTCAAGAGGCTGAGATCTGAGGATCACAGTTTCCAGCACAGGGAGAAAAGTCTCTGAGACTCTGATCTCTACCTAATATTCAAAACGTTGAAAGTAGAGCTATGGTTCAATAGTACAGCACCAGACTTGAGCAAAATAGCTCCAGGTTTCAAAGTCTCATTGTCTCCCCCTACACCCCCTGCCCCCCTCTCCACACACACAGTGCTGGATGAGCCAGAAAATTTCCTGTGCTCAAAAGAGGCTTTTGTCTGCCTGTCTCCACTTGGCAGCTTAGCTGCCATTTCCTCAGAGAGACCTTCTCTGATGCCAAGGCTGGCCCAGCTGACCCTGTTGCCTTCCCCAAACATTCCAGCCAGGGTACTGGACCACCTGCGCACCTTCATGGCCTGGTACCTCTCTGAACATCGAACTCGCTCCACCTCCTCACATGCCCCATGCTCCAGCAGCTCCTGAGGAAAAGCACAAAGCAAAATCCTGAGCCCAAAGGAATTAAAGAACAAGCAGTCATGTTTAGGGCTGGGATCTGAGGATGAGAGAGTCCTCCCTGCACTCTGCAGAAAAGGGCTCCGTGCTGCCAGAATCCAGTGGGATGTGGTGAAGAAGCCAATGTTTTAGGGAGGTGAACAGGAGCTGGTGCCACAGCAGGAGTGAAAGCTCCTCAGGGTTAGAGTTACAGAATCTGAGGACTTGATCACATAAGTCAACTCTCAGACGACTAACATATGTCAGGATACATAGCGTTTGCTTTTCCAAATATGTATGACTTTATCTAAAAAGGTAACTGAACATGTTGGAGCATCAAAAAGACATATACTCCAGATACTTTCTCCCACTATTGTAGGCAATATGGTGAGAATACTAATGCCTAACAAGGCCCTGCACAGGCTCTCAGCCACTCTGAGGTAGCAAACCAACTCAGACACGAAGAATCTGTGTAATGGCTTGCATGTCCAAACTGTCATGCCATATGTCTCCTGCTGCCCCTCATGGGCCAGACCTCCTCATACCCCATCCACTCACCCCACTCTCAGCATGGCAAGCACCCACCTACCTGGATCACTCTTAAAGAATGTTCTCCAAAGTGGGGCAGTCCCTGCAGCTGTCCCAGGGATGTGACAGGGCAAGGCAGGGCCCTGACCATGGCAGATGCTCTTTGGAAGGAGAGGCAGCGACCCTCACTGCCTTCAAAGCCTGCTGCCTCTGCCAGGGTATCCAGGGCCTCCTGAGGGGAGAAGCTTGGTTTAAGAGACAAGGTGATCAGGGCACTGATTAGCAGCCACCCAGCCCTACCCACAGTCACAGCTGCTGGGACCTCCTGAAAGACTCAGCTTACCGAGAGGGTAGTGTTGTGATGTGTGAGAGGTGTGGGACGCTGACAGGCATAGGATGGCATCCACTCTGGAATCAGGGGTACATTCCTGGGCTCAGCAACCTGAGGAAGGGCAATGTAGAGCTCATCACAGGCTGCAGACAGGAGAGCTAGGTGACACATAGAGGCTTGCCTCCTCTGAACTCTGAGGATGCAGGTAGTATCCAGGCCCCGAGTTCAAACCTCAGGACTGGCAAAAAAAAAATTTTTTTAAAAGTAAGTGTGCCACCAGATGCCAGTGGCTCACGCCTATAATCCTAGCTACTCAGAAGGAAGGCTGAGACCTGCTTGTGGTTTGAAGCCAGCTGGAGCAGTAAAAGTCTGCAAGACTTTACTTTCAATTAACCACTGTTGAGTGGTTAACTGAAAGTAGAGCTTTGGCTCAAAGTGGTTGAGTGCTAGCCTTGTACAAAAGAAAAGATCAGAGACGGGGCTCTGAGTTCAAGCCTCATGATGACTGGGTGCAGTGACAAAAGGAAGCACAAATAGAATTGCAGCCCAGACTGGCCTGGGGATAAAACAAGACCCAACCTAGAAAATAATCAAGGCAAAAAAAAAGGGGGGCTTGGAGGTGTGGCTTAAGTGGTAGAGCACCTGCCAAGCAAGCATGATGTCCTGAGTTCAAGCATACACACACACACACACACACACACACACACACACTAGTGGACCCTAAGTGGTGAGGACAGGAATTGGGATAGCCCTGGCTGGAACCCCTCTATTTGCTCTTCAGGGACCCAGAAGTTTGGGGGAGTTCTCACTCCCCATCTCCCCTGAATGACAGTGAAACAAACCTTCCCAACACACCTCCCCTGAGTTAGGCAGCACAAGCTCACCTCTAAGCGGTGCCGGACCTCCACAGGGACAGGCTGCGCAGCCGCCATGCTCTCAGTGAACCAGGTGATATCTAGCAGAGCAGGGTGGGGGCCACCTGGAAAAGTAGTAGCTATGCGTTCCTGCCAGCAGATGGCCTCCTCAGCCGAGGTCTGCTCCATCACCACATGGGTCACCTCAGGGCTGTGGGGAAGAAAAGAAACCCAGGTGAAACCCAGGCCCCATCCTGTTCTGCTTCATACATCCAATCCTTTGCTACTGTTATGCCCTCCTCAGGGTAGTATTTTCTAAATGTCACCTCTTCCAGAAAGTCTTCCAGGCATCTCCGCCAAAGGCCAACTCTCAGAATTGTAGTTCTAGGCCCCAGATACTCACAAGTCACCTGTTAACTGGTTGCCCTCTCCCCTTCACAGAACGGTATTCCTTAGAGGCCGGGAAAAGGTGATCCTCATCTTGGTCTTGGGGATTAAGCACCGATTCCCACGCCTTCCTGCATTATTCCGAATCCTGAACACCTTGGGCAAGCCCAGTTTATACTTCTTCTGACTTTATAAAGTTAGATAATTAGCTATCTTGTAAGGCTGTTATAAAAATGCCATCTGGCACCAGTGGCTCACAGCTGTAATCTTAGCTATTCGGGAGGCTGAGATCTGAGGATCTTGATTTGAAGCCAGCTTAGCAGGCAGAAAAGTCTGAGACTCTTACAGGAGATACAGTTAACCAGCTTCAAAAGCCAAACGTGCTGAAGCACCATTGAGTGGAAAAGCTCAGACGCAGAGCTCAAGCTGAGTTCAAGCCTCAGGACCCTCACCAAAAAAAGAGGAAAGAGTAAGCTAACCCTACGTCCCTGTGCTCTCCCCAATCTTGGCACTTCTGCCTCACCCTGGATGCTGTTTTTCTGGGTTCTCTCCTAGAGGAAAGACAGCTACGTCTGCCTGCCGCTGCGGGGATCCGGAGGTCTGTCTGGCTCCAGCGGCCGGAGGACCACCCGCAAACACCACTGCTCACTCGTTACCCGAGCCTACTTGGCTTTTATTAAAAGCTCAGTCTGCAGAGGGAACCGGGAGCCGGAGAAGGTCACCTGACTGCGAAGGCGCCAGAGGCCACTCCGGCCCCACAGCCCAGGGCGCTGCTGCTCCGCAGCGGTGCGCCACTTCCGCCCGGGGTCAAACACAGCACCCACTAGCTCGGGGCACTCGCCCCGCGCGGGGTCCGCACACCTGTAGGCGTCGAGGACGCGGAAGCCTTTGGACAGGGCCAAGCGGGTGAGGAAGGCCCGGCGGCTGCGGCCCATTCTCCGCTCGGCCAGGAAGATGGCGACGCCGGGGAAGCGCCCCGAGGACGGCGCGGAGGAGGCGGCTGCGCCGGCCCGCACGCGCCGGCGTTTCGGGAGCATCTGGCCAGACTCTGGCAGGGCGAGGACACAAGGGGAAGGAAGGCGGACGGAAAATTCCGGGAAGGAGGAAGGAAAACAGGAAGCCAGGGTCCGGAAGCCAGCGGGAAGAGGAAGGGGCGCCCAGCCAGTCGGAGGCACTTCCCTACGCAAACGAGCTCCAAAGCCCAAACTCGAAGTCTCGGCCGGCGCGCGCTCCGTGGAGACGGGAGGCGGGACGCGGGCGGGCGGGCGGGCGGGCGGGACGCGGGCGGGCGGGCGGGACGCGGCGGGCGGGCGGGCGGGGCGGGGCTTCTTCCCAGCCGGGAGCTCGGGTGGGAGAGAGCGCGGAGGGCGGGGCCTCACCTGCATCTGGGCGGAGCTCCGCCGAGGCTGGGCGGGAGAGGGAGCGAAGGGGCGGGGCCTCCGTGGGCGGGGCGCGCGAGGAGAGAAGAGGCGGGGCTTCTCCCACTTGGAGCTCGGGGTGTGCGAAGGGAGAGGAAGGGCCGGGCCTTATCGGCTTGTGGGCGGAGCTCGGCACAGGGGCGAGGAGGAGGGGCTTCTCCGCATCTGGGAGCTTGGACTCGGTCGGGAGGGTGGGGGTGCGGGGCGAGGAGGGCTGGGGCCCTATCTGCATCCGGGCGGAGCTGGACCTGGGCTGGGCGCAGCGAGCAAGAAGAGAGCGGACGGGGCTTCCCGCCTCCCGGACCGCAGCAGCTGGACGTCAGCCGACTTGGTCCTAGCCAGGCTCCCTGTCGTGAGACCCCTGGACCTGCCCGGGGTCCTCCGAGTCCAGGAGCTCCGGGTGAGCTCGTGCTGCTGCTGCTGCTGCTTCAAACACAAAACGGCTTTTGTTAGTTGTTGTTAGGTGAATGGCATTGGGACAGACTGGCCAACCATTTGGAAAAATAGAAATTGGCTCCCTCCATTACTGCTTAACACTAAATAAATTCCAGATGGATCAAACTTCTAAATCTGAAAAAGGAGGCTGAAAACCTACTGGTAGAAAGTTGATGAATATTTTTTATGACCTAAGTACCACAATAAATTTGAAAATACTAAATGGAAAGTGATAAACTGGACCACATGCAAATTTAAAATGTGACAGAGTTGTGACACACCTGTAGTCTTTGCACTGGGAGAAGGAGGCAGAGAGATGGCCACTTCCAGTACAGTTTAGGCTTGCGATATACCTTACATTATAGCCTATCTCCCTTTTTTTTAAGTATTTAAACATTAAAATCAGGGTTGGGAATGTGGCTTAGTGGTACGGTGCTTGCCTAGCATGCACAAAGCCCTGGATTCAACATACACAATAAAAAAAATGCCAGAAGTGGTGCTGTGACTCAAATGGTAGAGTGCTAGACTTGAGCAAAAGCAGCTCAGGAACATTATCCAGGCCCTGAATTCAAGCCTCAGGACTAGGCAAAAATAAAATAAAAATTAAAGTCAAAGTTGAGAGGATGTGTAGTGCTTGAGGATGGTGAATTCAAGGATAACTTGGCCTATATAGGGAGAACCTGTTTCAAAATGGGTCAAAAGATAAGATTGGAAGAAGTGTGATATATTTTGAAATGGAGTAACTTTTGTAATTATAAAATGGAAAACATAGGCCAGAGGTAAACACCAACCTTCAGAGAAAAAAAAAAAAAAAGCTCAGAGAAAGCACCCAGGCCCTGAACTTAATCCCCTCAACCGAAAATAAAATTGGAACAAATATTTTAAAAGAATAAAACCTAGGAAAGAGAAAAGGCAATAAAAAGAATTCCATAGATAAATAAGTAAAAGGCAATGAAGAACTGACAACAAAAGAGTTTCTGTAATGACTATGTTGGTTAGAGAAGTGCAGATTTGAGAATATCTTCACCTGTAGGGTTATGAAACACAACAATTGCTCATATATTTTGCAGGTATGAGGAAATCGGCAGTTTTAGGAGGGTCTAGAAATTCAGCAACCATATCTAACTAAAGGAGAACAAGTCACACACTTGTTCCATCAATTCCTTTCCCAAGATTGGGGCTATGAGGTAAGCGGATAAGGCTGGGCAGAAGTACTGCATCTGGACAGACACCTACGTTATTCAGATGTGCTACATTTGGAATCTGTTACGGAAGTGTAGCTCTCCTCAAACCAGCTAATGAAAAGACAGGGTTGGGGGTGAAACCAGCTTTCCCATGCTTCTCGCTGACTTTTCCCTCTCAGTCCTGATCTGCAGAGCCACAACGTGGCTCTGCACCATGGCCTTGTACTGTTTTTCTTTCTTTCTTTCTTTCTTTCCTTTTTTTTGGTGGGTCATAGGGCCTGAACTCGGCCTGTATTGGGGGCCAAGTAACGCCATGTCTAATAACTTTCTGCTGAGGCTTATAGTAGGGATAAAACACGGGGACCTCTTTGTCCTGACCATCTTGTATCCTGATAGGTTCCCTCACCCAATGTAAGAAGGAGGGATTTAGGGAATAGAAAGAGAGAGATCTTCCTGCCTTGATGTAGCTGCGTGGCGTCTCTGTTCTTCTGTTCGTGCTCTGGGGTAAGAAGGCTGGGTGCGGGAGGACAGTGGGCCCCTTCCTCTCGCGGCTTGGCCTGGTCGGGGGGTGTTTTTCCCCATCCCCCTACTAGTGGAGGGGGACCAGGGACGAAGGACCCCGACAGGCCTGGGCGCTGTCCCTGAGCTCTTCAGCTCAAGACAACCTCCCTACCCTAGAGCCAAACCACACTTCCCATTTTCTAGAGGTTAATTGGAAATAAGAGCCTCAAGGTTCTTTTGTGCCTGGGCAGGCTTTGAACCTTAATCCTCAGATCTCAGACTCCTGAGTAGCTAGGATTACAGGTGTGAACCACCATACCCAGCTTTCCCAAGCCTTTCTTTTATCTCCCAAGGGCTGTCTCTGTCCTCACACCGGCTAAGAGTCCAGCTGTGAAAGGAAGAGACAAATGGTTCATGTTAGATCCCCTGGGAAGAAATGGTCCCTTCCTTTGGCTTTCTCTGCCTGCACCATGGCGGTGCACTTCTCTTGAAGTGGGTGGAGTTTCCTTTTGGCATACCTTACAGTTCAAACCAGTATCCTCTTGGCTTCTGCTCCTTCTCCCAGCCTGCTGACCACCCACCTTGAGATTCCCAGACCTCAGGACACTTCTGATCACAGCCAGGAGATCATGGGTGTAGCCTTCTCCTCCTTGCTTCCCTCTGTGGGGAACTCTGGAGCCAACCTGGGAGACCTGGAAAGGGTTAAGAGATTGGAAAGCCATCTTAACAGCAACGGGAAGGCTAAGAGCTGGACCCCTGTAAGATCAGTCTAGGCAAAACAGAGGTTCAAGTTTCTATCCTAAGTGCTTGAACTACACCAAAAGTTTAAGACCTTGGAGATAAGATAAACGCCTTTGTTACTGTTTATTAATGTTAGTGTTTGTTTCCCTCTGCTTCCTAAGACAAGGGAGTCAATTATCACTTGTATACAACCTTATGTCTCATGTTGATTGTAATTTCAAAAATAGATTGATACCCTAATCTATGCATGTACCTGTAGTGGCCTCCCCTGTATGGAACTAAATAAATAAGCTTGTAAATGGGAACTCGGGATTCTGAAGCTGGTCAGTGATGGACCCCTGGTCCCCCGTCCCTATCCTCTCTCTCCTTTCTGGCTGTGCTTAGCCACATCCCTCCATGGTGTGAGCAGGGTCAGAGCCTGTGGTCCTCATCTGTGGGAACAGCTCCTTTCCTCATCAGGGTATAACTTTGCTCAGATGTCCCCTGAATGGGCTCCTTCAGCTGTATGTGCCCTCTAAAACTGGCCCCTTCCTCTTAATGTCTTCTGTCTCAGCCAAGCCACTTGGGCTCCCCTTGGGGGGATCTTTATCTCCTATGGAGACAGAGACAGTGCTTATTTATTTATAAATAATGAATTCAAGTACTGTGGTATAAATTCAAAATCTCTCTCATCTTCTCTTTGTCTCATGTTTTTTCACTCATTCATTTCCAGCTTTTTGGTGGTTAATTGGTATTTACAGTCTCACCAATTGTCTGTCCATACTGAATTTTAACTGTTATCCTCAGATCTCAGCCTCTTGAGTAGGCAGAATTACAGGCATGAGCAACCAGTGCTTGGTTCTTTCTAAAATTTCTACTAAGGGCATACATGTATGACTTGGAAAGAAGAGTGAGAGAAAAGGATTGAACACAGTACCATGACATTTCATGGGTGACAAGAATCTGCTTTGTTCTCATGATTCCTTGCTGTTCCCAGGGCCCACTGACCATACTACCCTGGAGGACCGCTTTGGTTCTCAGGAAAACTTCACCCTTGACCTTATCTGAAAATGCAGGACTGCCAGATCAGGATGATATCCTTACCACAAAACCCCAAATGGGACAGTTTGCACCATAAATCCCAAACAGGATGGTTCAGACAATAAATCCCCAATAGGAGAGGGACCGGGAATTTGGCCTAGTGGTAGGGTGCTTGCCTAGCATGCAAGAAGACCAGGGTTCAATTCCTCAGTACCACATACATAGAAAAAACTGGAAATGGTACTGTGGCTTAAGTGGTAGAGTGCTATCCTTGAGAAAGCCCAAGGACAGTGCTCAGGCCCTGAGTTCAAGCCCCAGAACTGGCAAAAAAAAAAAAATTCTAAAGAGAGAAGAGCCCTGGAATGGATAAAAACATACAACCCCCAGCACTCCCCCACTCTGTCTCCCTGACCCTGCTCAGTGTAGCATGGAGTCCTGCTCCAGCCATGGTTAAAGCCTGTCTGGTCTGCTGAGGTTTCTGCCTTCTTTCTTTCCTTTTAGCCACTTGATCTTTCCTAACACTTGTGACTCAGTTTACTAACAGTGGGTGAGGAGACTTCTGGCCTGAAGCCAAAGTATGTTCCCTCTCTCCTTCCCTCCCTCCCTCCCTCCCTCTCTCCCTCCCTCCCTCCCTCTCTCTCTCCCTCCCTCTCTCCTTCCCTCCCTGCCTCCCTCTCTCCCTCCCTCCCTCCTTCCCTCCCTCTCTCCTTCCCCTTCTCCCTCTCCCCCCTCTTTTTCTTGTTTTGTTTTACTCCAAAACCCGGACTTAAACTTGCTCTCTGACACTAGCTTTCCCTCATTGGCTGGTGCTGTACCACTTGAGCCATTCCTCCAACACCCTCTCTCTCCTATTGTGCTAGGGTCTTACGTGGGCTATGTAACACTCAATCACTGAGCTACCCACCAGGCCAGTGGTTCTCTCAGGCTACCAGAGACGCTCCTTCTACCTATATACCTAACCCCCAGGTACATAGCCACAGGGCAGTTCTGTGAAAGAGAGGTGGACTGGGAAGGTAGGCAGCAGACAGGGCTGGGGCATAGATGGGTAAGCAATCTCCTCAGTCTCCTCCTTTCCCTGAATCTGTAGATCACTACAAGGATTCCTGGGAAGTACAAGACTTTGGCTGGTTTGGGTGTACTGTTCCAATAAACCTGGCTCAGGTACCCCTGCCCCCATCAGTCCCATCTTCTTCCCTCTCTGAGACCCTCCCACACACAGTCTGAAAGCTTATGCATTACCCTCCCGGCTTGGCCCTTTCTGCATCCCTGAGGCTCAAAGTCCCCTCCCCTGCTCCCTAACCTTGGCTATTCCTCCTCAGCTCCTATTCATGATTTGGATTATTTTTTCCCAGATGTATGAGCTTCTGGCTATTTCCTGTTCTAACTTCCTGCTCAAGAGCATCCTACCAGAGACTCCTCTGTACTCATAGCCCTTGTAAAGCCTCCCTGGGGAATCTTTGATATCAGTTCTTTTTGGAGTCATCTACACTTACACTCAACCTGAGCTGACTAGCGGCTGTAGGGGCTAGCTTCAGGACCTGGCTTGCTTTAGGACCTGCCCCTTCCACCTTGGCCACGCCCCTCTACAGGCTGCCTGCCAACAGCACTTGCAAAGTGTATAGCCCATTTGATGCCACCATGACAAGGCATCATGGAGTGGGGCTGGGAAGGAAGGGAGCCAGCTTTAAGAGCAGCAGTAAACTTTGCCATCTCCCTTGTGTACATCCATGTGCATTCATACCATTTGACTACTAGGCCTCCATTTTTTCATTGGATATTTATTGTGCCAGTATTAGGACTTAAACTCAGGATGGACCAAGGCACTGTCCCTTAGCTTTTTTTTTTTTTTTTTTTTTTTTGGCCCCTTTCTCTTTCTGGCCCCGCTCGCTCCGGCCCAGGTCGCTCCCGCACGCTCCTGGCCCCGCTCGCTCCCGCCCGGCCCTGCTCCTGGCTTGCTCCTGGCTCTGCTCGCTCCGGCCCCTTCTCGCTCTGGCCCCGCTCGCTCCCGCCTCGCTGGCTCTGGCTCAGCTCGCTCCCCGCACGCTCAGGTCCTGCTCGCTCCGGCCCCACTCGGTTGGGCTCTGTTCACTTCAGCTCAGCTCGCTTCTTTCGCTCTCTGTCGCCGTCGCAGTCTCGTCTCTGCCACTTTTCCGGTTTGGTTGTGTCTCGTCTCTGCCACTTCGGGCTTGGTTGTGTATGTGGGATACCGAGGAATCGAACCCGGGTCTTTGTGCATGCTAGGCAAGCACTTTAACCGCTAGGCCAAACTCCCGGGCCCTGTCCCTTAGCTTTTATTGCTCAAGATTGGTGCTCTACCACTTGTGCCACACCTCCACTTCTGGCTTTTTGCTGGTAAATTGGAGATAAGAGTCTCTTGGCCTTGTCTGTCTGAGCTGACTTTGGACAGCTATCCTCAAATTTCAGCCTCCTGAGTAGCTAGAATTATGGCATAAGCCACCAGCAGCCGGCTACCAGGCCTCTTTGAGATGAAAGGAACTGACATTAGAATAGCCTGTGTATCTCAAGTGTCTTGTGCTAAGTGGGAAAAGCAACCAAGAGTAGTCTCTGATTCTGTTAAGACAATTTAGAAAAGGCAAAACTATGGGAGTTTCTGATTGTGGTTGGCCCCAGAAGTGCTGGTCTGGCCTTCACTGAGCTGTTTAACATATCATAGTATAGTATATGACACCAGTTAAGCTGATGTTGTGTTCAGGTCACATGTACCTTTATCAAGTTATCACATTGGGAAGCTTGAAACAACAGGAATTTACTCTCTCAGTTCCTGAGGCCAGAAATTTTTTTAAAAATTCAGGTGTCAGCAAGGCCATATCCCCTGAGTTATCCAAAAGAGGATATTACCTACCTTGTCTACGTCATTCCTGGGTTTGTGGGAATTTGCTATATAGTTCCTGCTGGTGCTTTCAATGGCTCCTTTTCTTTGGGCTTCTTTGTATGTCCTCTCTTCTTTTTCTTTCTTATTTTTTTATTTTTTTGGTGCTTGTACTGGAGCTTGAACTCAAACTCAAGGCCTGGCAATATTCCTTAGCTTTATTATTCAGGCTGGAACTTTGAGCTACAATTTCACTTACAGCTCTGCGCACTCGCGCATGCATGTGTGTGTGTTGTTAATTGGAGGTAAGAATCTCACAAACTTTCCTACCTGAGCAGTCTTTGAACTGTGATCCTCAGTTTTCAGCCTCCTGAGTAGCTAGGATTTGGGATATCAGTTTTCAACCTGTTATCCTGGGCTTTCCTTGACCTGTACAAACTATTTAGAGCCTTGGAATTTGTACCCTATGGTGGTTGGTTTTGGTTGATTGGTTGGTTTGTGGGCGTTTGTTTTGATTTGTGACAGGCTTAGCCTTGAAATGATTATCCTACTTCAGCAGGAGTGCTGGAATTACAGGCGTGCTTCACCTTACCTGATGTGGATTTGGGTTTTGAACAATAGAGACTCCAATATTGGACTGTGGCTTGCTCAAGGCCTGGTTGGTTATGTAATAAATGTAGCAGATCTATTTTTGAGAAGTGACTATTCCTTTTAAGGAAGGTGTGCATCTCTCTGCTTCTGGGAAGGCTTCAAGTAAGAACAGGGTAGAGAGCTGGAGGCCTGGGACAGGATCCAGTAGATGTGGGTGGGGAGTTCAAAGAAATACTCTGACCCCTTTCCACCCAGAGCTTTGGCTGGAGAATCGTAGAGAAGGAATGTATTCTTAAAATGAAGGTTCTTGGGTTCACTTGAGTAACCAACCCCGACTCAGCCAACAGCCAACAGTGGTTGGTAACAGGGAGGCCAGAAGGCTTAGGAGAGGAGGGGGGCTTGCTGATCACCGTTTTGTTGTACAAATGTCTGCTACTTCTACTTCAGATTATTTCATTCCCTTTAGCTCTGGATATAACATTATTATATTCTTTAATAAAAAGACCCAAAGTGGTTTATTTTCCCATTTACCCAAGAGGTAAATCAGTGGCTTATTCCTGTAATCCTAGCTATATCAGGAGGCTGAGATCCAGAGGATCAAGGTTCTCAAAGCCAGCCCAACTAGATAAGTCTGCCAAGATCCATCTCCAAATAACCAGCAAACTACTGGACTAATACTATGGCTCAAGAGCAAGCAAGTTGAGAAAGTAAGGCCCTGAATTCAAGCCATGGTATCAGCACAACAATTAAAAAAAAAACAAAAACAAAAATGGGTACAAACAAGGAGCCAAGGATTCTAATTGTGGACACTGGGGTAGAGAGTCTTACCAGTTTCCCAGCATTCTGATTCATGGCTGGAAATCGAGTGAGGTTAGATAGGGGCAGGCAGTGGGTTGCCTGTACAACACTGGCTATTTCAACAATCCTGATCAAATAGCTGGTTAATGGCTGTGATTTACTGTTGCTGGACACAAAATACCTTACCACATAGCAATAGCTTGGGGAAAAACTTAAAATCCAAAATATTTTTTTTTACTGAGCACATGTCATTTTATACCAAAATAAAGTCAGGCAGATGATCATAAGCCAAGTACACTTTTTAAAATTTGTTTCTTTGAGATAGGGTCTTGCTGTACAGGTCAAGCTGGTCTTGACTAGTCTCCTCACTCGGGCTCCTCAGCGCTCTAATTACAGTTCACATGCAGCTTGAAAAGTCATCCCACCTCTCTGCTACATCTTTTTTTTTTTTTTGCCAGTCCTGGGCTTGAGCTCAGGGCCTGAGCGCTGTTCTTGGACTTTCTCTTGAGCTCAGGGCCTGAGCGCTGTCCTTGGACTTTCTCAAGGGTAGAGCTCTACCACTTGAGCCTCAGCACCACTTCCGGCTTTTTTCTATGTATGTGGTACCAAGGAATCGAACCCGGGTCTTCATGCATGCTAGGCAAACACTTTAACCACTAGGCCAAACTCCCGGCCCCTCTCCGCTACATCTTACAGAGAGAAATAGATTTAGCTTGTTTTCAAGGTTATAAGAGATAGGAATATGATTTAAGTGCTGTTTCTTTTGGGCTGAGGGTGTGGTCTAGCAATAGAGCACTCATCTTGAGGAACTGGGTTTGGTGGCTCATGCTTATAATCCTTGCTACTCAGGAGGCTGAGATCTGAGGCAGAAAAATCTATAAGACTTTTTTTTTTTTTTTTTTTTTTGCCAATCCTGGGGTTTGATCTCAGGGCCTGGGCACTGTCCTTGAGCTTCTCAAAGCTAGGTAGTGCTCTACCACTTAAGCCACAACACCACTTCTGCCTTTTTCTATGCATGTGGTAACCAAGGAATCAAACCCAGGGCTTCACATATGCTAGGCAAGCACTCTACCACTAGGTCAAACTCTTGGCCCCTCTGTGAGACTCTTACTTCCAGTTAACCACTAAAAAGCCAGAAGTGGAGTTGTGCCTCCAAGTTCTGACCTTAAGCAAAGAGGCTCAGGGACAGGGCCCTCAGTTCAAATCCCAGAACCAGCACACATGTACACACATACACACGCACACACACACACACACACACGCACACACACACACACACACACACAGCATCTGATTTCACAGCCATTCTCCCATCAATTCACTCAACAAACTACAGTGTGCCAGGCTGTTTTGAGCATGGGAAAAATAGAATATATGATGCATAGAATCCTCTACCTGCATGACATTTTTATGGGGCAAGAAAAATGGACAACACTTTGACAGAGATCATGTGCTAGCGAAGAGGGTGTAATCAATGATAGCAGATGCCCCACAAATCCTGCCTACTACCCTTTTGCAGTGGTGTTTCCCCCACAAGAGGGGCCATTCTACATTGACCAGAGTGCCCAGGGTATGGGACAGCTCATCTAGCCAATGAAGTCTGAGCTATGACCCTACAGAGCTGAGAGGCCCTCTCTCAGAAGGGGAGGAACAAGCTGAGCCTGTGCTCTGCATATTCAAGGAAGAAGGAGCTGTGTGGCCAGAGCGGAGTGGACAGGGAGGATGGGGAGAAATTGATCGGATCCTGCGTAGAGGTCAGATCTAGTCAAAGTTACTGCAAGAATTTTGAGTTTTTCAGAGTGAGAAAGAAGGTTTGGGCAGAGGCTCGAAGTGTCATGTGACCCCCTGTCAGCTCTATTATGAAAGTGTGGATCAAGTTAAAAAAAAATAATAAGCACTGCAAAAGTGGGGGGTGCTGGGCAGTAAGCAGAAGTGTGATGCTTTGAGTTCAAACCCTGAGAAAAGAAGAGAGGGATGAAGGGAGATAGGGAGGGAAGGAGGGAGGGACGGACGGACGGAGGGAGGAAGGCCTAGTCATGCCTTTCTTGGTGAAATCACATGGGGCTGTAGGATGGAGGAGGGAGTGCAGCACACAGATGGATCAAGTGGCTATGAGTTCATCTGAAGAAGCAAGTGTGGGCTTAGTATATCATCCCCTGCTTTGGCAGATGACTGAAGTTTTCTAAAATAGAATGGTTCTAAGCCTGTGTACACAGGCATGGTGAGATAAAGCCTTGCTCAGGGCTCTCTACTGTTTCAAGCCCTTTAACTCTAAGCCCTGGAACTCTTGCCTGAGAAGTTGTGTGACAACCAGTGTCCCCACCTTGCTGGGAAGGAGTTGGAGACAGAGGACAAGCCACTTGGCTTAGCTCACACAGCTGGAACAGCAGCAGCAGGGTGTGAACCCAGCTGTCTGTCTCCCTGAGGCATCTCCTGGTTTAAACACTTCCAAAAAGATTGCAGATTATAGTTCTACTCTCTGGGAGATGGGATGGTCTGGAATTTAAGCCAACTTTTCATAACAGTTTTGTTATTTGGCCTGTTTTCTAATTTTTCTCCAGTGAGCACACAGTACTTGCATAATACAGGACTGCCAAGAGAAAGTTCTTCGCAGAGCAGTGCCAGAATCGGGGTACCCAGCATGGGTACAAAGAGGTTTGTGACAGTGCTGAGTCCAGGCTCCCACCAGCTTGGGAAAGCAGCAGTGGATGCCGCTGGCCAAGACAGGGAAGGGCTACCTGGATCCTGCAGTTCAGGGTAGAGAGAAAGCTTTGATTCCTCTGAGGGTCTCTGTCCCTGGCCCCAGGTACCCAGGGCATACAGAATATGTCCACCTATGGCCCTACAACCCGCCCCCTTCTCCCCAGAGCCCATCTGGGATGTGGCATCTCAAGGAGGACAATGTGGCCATGCTAGCCACCTCTTCCATCGCATCTGGTCTAGGTGGGGTGGGCTCATTGTCCCGCCTACTCCAGGCATACTGCCAAGAACTAGCCTCACACTTATCAGGGTTTGGGGAGGTATGGGTGCTGTCATTCAGAGGCCTGGCAGGATCTTCCTCTCCTCTGCAGTCCCTCGTAGCTCCCAATTGTGTGGTCTCTGTTCTAGTTTCCATCAAGTCTCTGGTGTGGTCTTCCACTCTACCCCAGCACCAACCCCTACATGGAAGGGGTTTGCAGATACAACTGAGCAGTTCAAAGCCAGTTCAGGAGAAAAAGCTGGAAATGGATCTGTGACTCAAGTAGTAGAGTGCTAGCCTTGAACCAGAGAAGCTCAGGGATAGCCCCAGGCCCTGAGTTTAAGCCCCAGGACACACACACACACACACACACACACACACACACACACACACACACACACACACACACACACCACAGCCCAGAAATAAGAAATTGAACCCTAACTGTAACCCTGTTAAAGAGTGCTAGGTACCACCAGTGGCCTGGGTTGTCTGGGTGATTGATGCTTCTAAGCCAAATAGCACATGTCCACTGGCTGCATGGGGCTGAGGTAGTGCACATCAAGTGCACTACCTTTGAGAAGACTGGCTGGGAGAGATGGAGACCAGGGACAGCTGTAGTTCTAACCCTGGAAACTCCTGGCTCCCCAGTGGCTAGGTGGACATTCTGTCCCCTTCTCTAACAGCAGGAGCTGTGGAGCTGGAGTACTGCCTGAGGGATCCTCTCCCCACCTGCCTCTGGTTGGCTGTGTCTTGCTTTCCTTGGCAGGGCTTCTGGCTGAGTGTGCTGACAGGCAAGAGTCAGAGAGCCTCACCCACAGCTGATTACAAAGTGGTTCTACAAAGCCTCTCCCCTCTCCCCTCTGCTGTCTCCCCTCTCCTCTCCCTTCTCCTCTTTTGGTGTTGGTACTAGGGGTTGAACTTGTATCTCATGCTTTTAATTTGGCTTTTTTTTTTTTTGCCAGTCCTGGAGCTTGAACTCGGGGCCTGGGCACTGTCCTTGAGCTTTCTCAAGGCTAGCCCCCTACCTGTAAAGCCACAGCATTATTTATGTGGTATCAAAGAATCCAACCCAGGGCTTCATGTATTCGAGGCAAGCACTCTATCAGTAGGCCACACTCTCAGCCCTGGCTGCTGCTGCTGCTGCTGCTGCCACTTCCTCTTTCTTTCTTTCTTTCTTTCTTTCTTTCTTTCTTTCTTTCTTTCTTTCTTTCTTTCTTTCTCTGAAGGTTGCTATCATTACAGCCAGGATTATAAGCCTTACAAGTCATGCTAGGTGTTTTATTTTTTCCATTCAAAGCTGGTACTCTACCACTTAAGACATGCTTCCAGTACAGCTGCTTTTTTTTTTCCCCGCCAGTCCTGGCCTTGAGCGCTGTCCTTGGACTTTCTCAAGGTTAGCACTCTACCACTTGAGCCTCAGCACCACTTCTGGCTTTTTTGCTATGTATGTGGGGTACTGAGAAATCGAACCCGGGTCTTTGTGCATGCTAGACAAGCACTCTACCACTAGGCCAAACTCCCGGATTTTCCCTTTAAAAAATAAGCAGGGTGGAGGAGGGGAGGAGGAAAGTGGAAGAAAAACATGGGAAAAGGTATCAGCATTCAAGAAGTAATGTACCCACTACCTGATGAATGTAACCCCTCTACACATCACCCCAACAATTAAAAAGAAAAGCAGGGATGGGATGACATTGATCAAGATGCATTGTTCATATGACTACTTAAAAATAAAATTACAGCCAGGCACCTGTGGTTCACACCTGTAATCCTAGTTACTCAGGAGGTTGAGATTGTAGGACTGCAGTTCAAAGACAGCCTGGGCACAAAGAGTCCTGTGAGACTCTTATCTCCAATTAATCCACCAGAAAACCCTGAAGTGGCGCTGTGGCTTGAGTGGTAGAGCACTAGTCTTGAGCTGAAGAGCTCAGGGACAGAGCTCAGGCCTAGAGTTCAAGCCCCATGACCAACAATAAATAAATAAAATATTGCCAGGCTTGTGGTTGCTCATGCATGTAATCCTAGCTATTCAGGAGACTGAGATCTGAGGATCAAGGTTCAAAGCCAGCCCAGGCATAAAAGAACCTGAGAGTCTTATCTCCAATTAACCCCTAGAAAAGGGAAAGTGGGGCTTAGCTCAAGGTTAGGGTGGTAGCCTTGAGCTGAAGAGCTCAGGTACAGTGCCCAAGTCGAGTTCAAGCCCCATGACCCACAAAAATAAATAATAAATAAAATTATAAATAAATTTTTAAAAGTGGGCTAAGCTGGACACCTATACCTGGCACTAAAATAAAGTTTAATAATAATGACATCAAAATTAGAAACATTTGCCATAGGAAATGTCTATATAGCCAGTTATACTGAAGTCTTACCACCACGCCCCCCCCCCCCAGTGGTTACTGAGATTTAAATCTTACTTGTAAAGCTTGAACTTTTGATAAGTTTTACAGAGCAGAGAGGCCAGAGAATTTCTTTTGGTTTGTAAGGCAAGAGGTGACTTCTCTCTAATAGACATATAATTTTACCAACATGAAAAAAACCACACTCCCATGGTTTTCATCCTGAAATGTAGTGTCTTCTAATTTCCACTAATTTGTAAACATTTGGGCTGAAGTACTTCTCTGCATGAACATCTTTCATGTTAACAGTAAGTGTGGGTTTTCTCAAATTTCTCAGATTGGTTATTTGAGTTCTTTTAAAGAACTGTGATCATTATAATGCTTAGGAAGAAATCATTTGCAAACATGTAATGAGGATACACTGTTTAGCTTTCAAATTAGTTTTTTCATTATAATTTGACATCATATACTTTGTATTCTTTTGAACTAAAACGTAGGTCAGATTTTTGTAAGTATTGGGCCCAAAGATGGTAGTTGTTATTTGAATTGTGTCTTCTGTAACAGGTTTCAACACAGTTGGAACATTTACTATTAAAGAAAAAAAACATAAATCCACAATTCTAACTAGGCATTGATGGTACACACCTATAATTCTAGCTACCTAGGCAGTTTTAATTTTGTTGGCCATGGGGTTTGAACTTATGCCCTGAGCTCTTTTGCTCAAGGGTACAGTTCTACCACTTTTAGCTATAACTCCACTTCTGGTTTCCTGGTGGTTAATTGGACATAAGAGTCCCATGGACTTTCCTGGATGGGC
This sequence comes from Megascapheus bottae, assembly GCF_031878675.1. Classification (NCBI taxonomy): domain Eukaryota; kingdom Metazoa; phylum Chordata; class Mammalia; order Rodentia; family Geomyidae; genus Megascapheus; species Megascapheus bottae. The sequence goes on from NC_143513.1 coordinate 892,330, forward strand.
TGGCTTTGAACCATAATCCTTAGATCTCAGCCCCTAAGTAGCTAGGATTAAAGATCTGAGTTACCAGTATCTAATTTATGTTCATGATCTCTTTCTTAATGTTGACCTTAATCTTAAGGAAAGCATAAGGAAAATATGAAACATTATTTTGCCATTGGATCCCATTTTTAATGATGCCTCCTGCTCTCTGACCTAACACTGGGTTGATTGTTAGACTAAGTTGTCACATGTCTTCTTCCTAGCTCTATGGGCTGCAGAATTACTCATCAGTCCTGGAAGCCTGCCCCCACCTCGTGGTGGTGACCCCCTTCCCAGCCAGTCTCCCCACAGCTGGGCCTGCTGTCTGCCCTGCGGTGAGTGGAAGGAATTCAGCATGAACTCTGCTCACTCAGCAGCCAGGCCTGAGAAGCATGGGCTATGGAAAATCACATGTGGTTTTCAAGTTGTGGAAAACCAAGGAAATTCTTCTGCCACTTGTGAGGATGGCTAGACACTGTCTGGAAGACCCCACATCCCCACAACTTTGGGGAACCATCCCTCCTAGTGGGTGAAGCAGAAAACCTTTTTGATGATGTCCAGGTACCCCCCCAGGGGGCGGCTACAGAAAAGGGGGTATCTCCAAGGACCCCCCCAGGAAAGGGATAAATCCTGGCCCCTTCTCCTTTGGTGCCTGGACAGATGTAGTCTCCAAAGTGGGACAGTGCCTGAGATCCTGGGACAGGATCTCAGCCAAGGCCAGGCTTTCTATTTAGTTTCCTACTCCTCCTAGCAGTGATCTGTAGAGGATGGTCACAAAAACAAGACCCACTGAGCTGTTGATACATATGGCTTAACTTCTTCCAAGGCCCAACCTTTTATGTCTGTTGCCACAGAGACCCCAAAGATCTTACTCTCAGGTTGGAAAAGCCTGCCTCTTCCAGGACTCCCAGGCCCTGGGAGCCTCCTATCCCTGGGTTCTGAGATCCTATAATCCCTGGCCCCCAATCTAGACCTTAGACCTGCAGGGGACTGCTGGTAGGTGAGTTTTAGGCTCTGGTCCTCAGGTCAGGCAGACGATGCGGCTTGCCTCAGTAATTAACCTGGCCTTCCCACTGCCTCTGCAATGGCCCTGTTGCTTGATGGCCAGAGATGGTAGAGTCAGTGTAGAATGAGAGGTTGGCTTAGCCTCAGAGGGCTAAGCTGGGGCCTTTTCTGTCACTTTGGTGCTGTAACCCTAATATATAAACCCTCCCTGACCATCTAATTTCTCAAGCCAGCAATAGGAAAGCTCACTGGGGCAGGGGTGGCTCATACCTTAATCCTAGCTACTCAGGAGGCTGAGATCTGACACAGTTTGAGGCCAGCCCAGGCAGAAAAGTCCATGGGAGTCTTATCTCCAAATAACCACCAAAAAGCCAGAAATGGAGGTGTGGCTCAAGTGGTAGAGTTCCAGCCTTGAGTGTAAAAAACTAAGAGAAAGCACCCAGGGCTTGAGTTCAAGCAAAACCAAAGCCAAACCTCTTACTTTGTTGCACCAGGACTGGAGATGCCTCAAGGGACGAGGACAGTTTGTCTACCCAGCTCCCTCTTGGCTTCCTACCTGTGCTTATCTACCTGGGGTTTTGCTTGCTGACTCCTGTTCCCCTTCAGCCTCGGCTCTCCAGAAGATGACTGAACACCTGTGGAGCTGGGACCCCTGGGCCACGCTCCAGCAGACACCCGCTGAAACCTCTGTAGATAGCTGAGTGAACTCCATACAGGCGCACACATACATCCACATACACATGTACACACACTGGGCTTATGCCAAGAGGGCTCAGGTTGGGTCTAGATGATTGAGAGATGGTGTTCTGCCTGTGAGCCCCAGAGGCCAGGGCATGGAGCCTTTCTCTTGTCTGTCCTCCTAGCCTCAGACCTCCACCCTCAGTGGACCTCTGCTCTTCCCCAGAACTCTTTCTGCTCCACATCATCCAGGAGTCACCTCTGGAAGACTCTGAAACAGACCCTTTCAAATACACACGAGACATTGAGGGAAGATGGGCTCACTTGGGAGAGGATTGGCTATGGATTCAGATGCCCCATCCAGCAGCTGACCATGTGTGTTTTATATTGATTTATCTTTGTTTGATCTTGAACTTCTGAGAAATCTTGCATCCAGAGCTTATGAGCCTCCCACTTCCCTGACTAGCTTTGGCTGTGTCCTTGGGGAGTTTGACTCAGAGGATATGCTCCTCAGTAAAGATGGGGTCCCCTCACGGGTTCTATCATTGCCTCCAGGACAAAATGATTTCCTGGAATCACATCTTTAAGCTGAGCAGAGATGGAAAGGAGTACCATCCTGGCAGTTAATCCTCTCCACCTACCTAATTAGGAGGTAAAGGCCCGCTAACTCCTGGTCCTCCTGGGGCCAATTCCCCACAGGGGCTTCTGTTCCTGCTGGTGACTCACTGCTGCTTTCTAGCCGCGGCCATCACTGCCACCGCCGCCTCCTCCTCCTCCTCCTCCTCCTCCTCCTCCTCCTCCTCCTCCTCCTCCTCCTCCTCCTCCTCCTCCTCTTACTAAATGGCTTCAATTTTCACTGGCAGAGGCTGCCAGGCCCAAATCCAATCCATGTGTGAATTGTTTCCAGGGAAGGAAGGGAAGTGAGGTCCTACAGATCCTCAGCCAGTCTCCGGCCTCTAGCATGACACGATGCACTAGACCAGGAGTGGCAGAGCAAATTCCCAGAACCAGTTTTGAGCCCGATGACTCAGAGGTTCCTAGGGGATGGTGTGGGGTGAGACTTGCTTCATCCTTGTGGTGACTGTGACAAGGCTAAAGTCACTGTGCAGGCGGAGTTCTGGCTGTAGGGCTAATCTGGAGTGTCAATATGCATAATTGAAGTTGGTTTCTAGGGGAAATTATGAGAGCCAAGAGCCAATTGGGGTGTGTGAGGGCTGAACGTGTGTGCTAAGCCCAGAACACCCATGATCCCACTTAAGTACTGGTGGGCACTTAGGGTCATTTGCTGAGGTCAGATGGCCAGGAAGCATAGAGCCAAGACTGGCCCCAGGGACCAACCCTTTCTTCTTTCTTCTTCTTCTCCTCCTCCTTCTTCTTTCTTTTCTTCTGCCAGTCCTGGGGACTGAACTCAGGGCATGAGTACTGACCTTGGGCTTTCCCCAAGGCTAGTGCTTGAGCCACAGCACCACTTTCAGCTTTTTCTGTGTATGTGGTACTGAGGAATCAAATCTGGGTTTTTGTGCATGCTAGGCAAGCACTCTACCACTACACCAAACTCCCAGCCCTTCCAGGGCATTCTTAAGGAAAACCAGTGGGAAAGCAAAGGCAAGGCCTTGGAGGGGCCTCCCATCCACAAGGAGCAATTCTGGACCTTCTTGGCTGCCACCTGCTCTATCTGGCTTAGCATAGGTTGGGCTCAGGGTCCAAGGGCTTTTTCTTTTCTTTTTTTGTCAGTCATTGGAGCTTGAACTCAGAACCTGCATGCTCTTCCTGAGATTTTTTTTGCTCACAGCTAGTGCTCTATAATTTTGAGCTACAGCTCCGTTTCTGGTTTTTAGGTGATTAACTGGAGATAAGAGTCTTATGGATTTTTGTGCCAGGGCTGGCTTTGAACCGAAATTCTCAGATTTCAACCTCCTGAGTAGTCAGGATTATAGGTGTAAGTTACCAACACCCCACTTGGTGCTTTCGGACTTGCTTTCCCTTTTTGTTTTCCAGATGAGGTCCATATTCTACATGGACAATCATTTCAGAGCTCCTATTCTGCTCTATTATGGCACCAAATGACCACTGGCAATTTTGGTTTAGGGCTGGCTGCAGCTGACCTTACAGCAAAAGCACAAGTGTGGTGTCCAGGAGTTTGGCCTATGGTAAGAGTGCTTGTCTAGCATGGACAAAGACCGGAGTTCAATTCCTCAGTATCACATACAAAGAAAAAAAACCAGAAGTAGTGCTGTGGCTCAAGTGGTAGAGCTCTAGCGTTGAGAAAAAAGCCCAAGGACAGTGCTCAGGCCCTGAGTTCAAGTCCCGGGACTGGCGCACACACACACGGGGTGTGGGTGCTTTATCTTGCTTTCTTATTCCTTCATGGATGAGATTCTGGGAGCCCAGGCCTAAGCCAGGATAACCATTTGGGGTTAGTATTTGACCTTTTGTCTGGCACCATGACCGCCCTACTGTGGCTCTGCCATGCTCCACGCCCGGTCTCGCGCCCTCTGGAGGTGTGCGGTGGGTGGTGCTGCTAAGATGTTTTTCTTTTCTTTGTAACGTGTCCCGGTAGGAGCAGGGAGAAAAATGGCTGTGTCCAGGCCGTGTACTGGGGTGATGCCTGCCTTCATGTGGGGGATCACAGGCGGGCTGCCTGGAGGACGACTTCGGAGCTCTTCCTCAGAAGCGCTGTCATGAGGAGCGCAGGGGCTGGCCGCGCGCAGGCACCGGGCTCCGGAGCACTGCAAGGAGGCAGCAGCCAGCACCGCCTCGGGACCCTGAACGCTCATCATCCCTGGCCCGCTCAGGAGGCTTGGGGAGTGTGGAGGGCACCGCGGGGAGAGGCAGAGCCGCCCCGAGACCCGCCCCGAGGCCCGCTCCCAGTCGCCAAGGCCCTCACCCCTCCACCCACAGGGCGCACGCGCTCCCGCTCAGAGTTCCGAGCTGGGCTGCCCCGCCCACTCGCTCCCGCAGCCTCTAGGTTCAAGTCCAGCTCCTCCCCGCCGCCCCCGCGCCTCCCCCCGCCGGGGCGGGCGTGGGGAGGGAGGGAGCCGGCTCCGGAAGCCCGGCGCCCCCGCCCCGGCTGCACTCTGGAGGGCCGGCCGCGCAGGGGCGAGCCACGCGGGGCTGGAGAGCGGGCTACGGCCAGCGCCCTCGGATCCCCGTTCTCCCGGGACCCCTTGTCCTGCCCCTTCCCACACCCCACCCCGCACGCCTCTGCCCGGAGCCCCCACCACGTCCACCTTCCAGATCTCCTCCCCGCGCCTGCCCGAGCCCCCAGTGCCCCCCGCGTCCCCATCCCTGGTGCCCGGCCATGGCGGCCCTGAGCACTGCACCCCTGCTCGGCTGCCTCCTGGCTCTGCTGGCTCTGTGCCCTGGGGGGGACCCACAGACGGTGCTGACCGACGACGAGATCGAGGAGTTCCTCGAAGGCTTCCTGTCAGAGCCGGAGCCGGAGCCCCGGGAGGACGACGTGGAGGCTCTGCCGCCTCCCGAGCCCACCCAGCGTGCCCGCAGAGCCCAGGAGAGGGGCAAGCCAGGGGCAGCTGCAGAAGGTGAGAGCCGGGGTCGAGATGGCTGCGGAGGGCCGACAGCCCGGCGCAGGCCTCCCAGGGGCTGAGGAACGGGCGCTCTCGCCATCTCCTAGCGGCACACGGTGCCAGGCATGGAGCCAGGGGCGTAAAGGAATGTCCGCTGCAGGGTGGCATGCTGTTCTGGGGGACCTGTGGAATTAGTTGCTTATCCCCGACACCGCCAAACTAAACAAACATAGGCCTGGGCCATAGGGGAACTATGCCATAGCACCCTGCCGTCCCAACAGGCTTTCAGTCTCTCTGTGGTCTTTAGGGTTCCTGCCCTTGGCCTCTGGTCCTCGGAGCAAACAGGTAGGGGCCGTAGCTGCAGATCTCTGCCCTCCAAACTTGCAGGTGAAAGTGGGCAGTGGAGAGTTCCATTGAGGCCTGTCGCCCTGTGCCTCTTAGGTAATCAGTGCCAATAACTCTTGGCTGTTTATTGTAGCTCTTTGGAGGATGGCAGAGGATCTTGTGATCTCTCTCTCAGGAGATTGTCAGGCACCATTCCTCACTCCTGAGGGCAGCAGTCTCCCCTCCGCCCCTGCGGTCCCAGCTGTAGGTCTTTCCTGGCTCTTGAATGGTGAAGCAGTTCTGCTTCTCCTGCTTGTTTTATAACTTCCTGGGTTTCAGCCAAAGTGCCCTTGTGTCTTTTATCCCCCATGAAATTCTCAGCAGCATTTACAGTTCCTGCTTAGTCCCACCTAGGGTCCATGCTTCTAAACTCCTCAACATGCCACAGTAGTGACAAAGCTCCTTGCTTGTCCCTCTGTCTTCCCAGTGGCCTCCAGGATTCCCTATTATTGGTCCTTCTTTCACTACCCTTCCTAGACCTTTAATGTCTTCCTCCTTTTGGGGCTTTACAACCTACAGAAAGCCAGTGGCTCATGCCTATAATCCTAGATGTACAGGAGGCAGAGATCTGAGATTCTCAATTCAAAGCCAGCCCAGGTGGGAAAGTCTGTAGACGTTTATTTACAGTTAGCCAACAAAAAGCCATAAATGGAGTTGTGACTCGAGTGATAGAGTTCCTGCCTTGAGCAAAAAAGCCTTGAGCTCAGGTCCTGAGTTCAAGTCCCAGTGTTGGCATAAACAAACAACCCACAAAACCTACAGAAAGACTCTATAGGGAGACTCAGAGAAGGTCAAGTTCCATGTCCTTTACTTTGTGGGGCAGTTTATAGGGAGGACAGCTGTTCCTAAATTTAGGCCTAGATGGCTTGGTCACCTGTGTGTCTTCCATGCACAGCATAGAACAGAGCTCCATGATTGGCAAGTGGACACGAGAAGGAGTAGGCTATGAGGGTCCCCAGTTGAGATCTTGGCAGGGGATGGATGCCTCTCCCTGGAAACTTGATTGTCACATGTTGTCTTTAGAGAGGCTGACATGTGAAGTTGGCAGCCCTAGACTCTTAGGAAGTTCCAGCTCTAAAGCCTGGCATGGTGGCTCATGTCTGTAATCCTAGCTACTCAGGAGGCTGAGATCTGAGGATCTCCGTTCAAAGCCAGCCCAGGAACTAAAGACACTGACTCTTATCTCTAGTTAACCACTGAAAAACCAGAAGTGGCACTGTGGCTCAAGGGGTAGGGCAGTAGCCTTGAGCTGAAGAGTTTAAGGACAGCACCCAGGCCATGAGTTCAAGCCCCACGACCCGAAAAAGAAAAAGAAAGTTCCATCTCTACCACTTGGAAAAGTGCTTAGCCCATTTCCTGTCTATACTGGCAAGATCCTCCATGCCCAGTCTGTGGGCATCCTGAGGGACCACATGGGAACACAGTAGGCCTTATCCATTTGTCTTATCTACTTGCCTTATCATCTGTCATGGACAGGGTCTCCAGAAAAGGTCAAAGGGAAGAAAGGGAAGAAGGACAAAGGCCCCAAGGCAACCAAACAGCCCTTGGAGGCTTCCAAACCACCCAAAAAGGGAAAGGAGAAGCCACCCAAGGCCACCAAGAAACCCAAGGAAAAGCCACCCAAAGCCACCAAGAAACCAAAGGAGAAGCCACCCAAGGCCACCAAGAAACCCAAGGAGAAGCCACCCAAAGCCACCAAGAAACCCCCAACAGGGAAGAAGCTCACCACTCAAACCCCCATAGAAATCCCAGAGTGGCCACTGCCCATTTCCCCCAGTCCTGGCCCTGAAGAGTCACCCCAGGAGAGAGGTTTGTGCTAAGCTACCTGGGGCCTGTGTGTTCTGGGGAAAGGAGGGTGAGAGTGGAGTCCTGGGACCACTGCTTTCTACACACACGGTATGGTATAAAGCCTCAGGGTTATCAGGGACTTGGCGAGGGTCAGTGCATGCCCTCAGGTCTTCAGCATCTCCTGTGCAGAAAGAGCACCGAGTAGCCGGGTCTCTGTCTACCTTGCTCAGTGGCAGAAGTTTTGGCACAGGATATGAAAGCATTGTCCCCAGGGTCTGGGGAGGTGGTCATGTTCACTTGTATCTGGGCTTCTGTGTTGCAGAGGAGGCCTCCCCAGACACATGGCAGGGTCACGGAGAGGAAACCTTAACGGTAGCCAGGGAACTTCAGCCTGGTGAGTGGCTAACCTCTTGGCCTCAGGCCAAGGACCCTCAGGCCTGGAGCACCCAGAATGGGCCTGAGTAGAGCAGTCAGGCAGCCCCTGGCATCTTCCCCTCAGAGCCAGAGGAGGAGACGGAGGTGCCTACACTGGACTACAATGACCAGATAGAGAAGGAAGACTATGAGGACTGTGAGTAGCACCTCTGCTCTGGTGTGGATCAGACCCTGGCCTGGGCATGGATGCTTCCTACGTGAGGCCATGTCTCAGAGCTTACCTCCCTCTCAGTTGAGTATATCCGGCGCCAGAAGCAGCCCAGGCCACCGCCCAGCAGGAGGAGGTTCTGGCCAGAGCACCCTGAGGAGGAAGTTGAGGAGCCGAAAGAAAAGGACAACAAAGAAAAGGACAACCGTAAGACAGGGTGCAGATGGAGAGAGGGGCACAGGGAGGTGCTCTGGCCCACTCCCACCTCCTTATCTCCATAGAACCAACTTTGGAGCCTCTGTTGCCCCCAGATTATGGGGATGGCTACATTATCCCCAACTACGATGACAGTGAGTATTGAGTGCCTCAAGACCCCAGGGGCTGGGAGGGTGATCAGGCTTCTATGCCTTCCTAGCCTACTTTCCTGGTTCCTAACTTTGCTCTTGTCCTTATCTGAGGTTCCTTTGGCCTTCTCCTCAGCCCCATCATCCAATGTGGACCCATCCCTCCCTGTCCTGTGGTCTCCACTCCCTTCTACCAGCTCATTGCCAACTGCCAAGCAGTTGCCAGCTCATTGCCAAGCATCTTCCTGCACCTCACCCCTTCGGGGGCCCCTTGCCCCGCCTCCCAGGAACCTTCAGAGTCACGTTTTCCTAGGAACAGCCCCCTTCATTGCTCTAACCATCGGTCCCAGGTCTCAAGGCCGAAGACATCCGCTGTCACTCAGATTCTTGCCCTGGTGCCAATCTCTGCCCAGCCTGGATTCTTCCTTTCCTTTCAGGGGGCACAGGCTGGTGATCTCAGCAGGGCTTTATGCCTCCCATCTGACTTCCCAAGTTCTTTGCCTCTCTCCCCTTGGTCCCATCCGGTTTTGTCCTGGAGGTTTTAGCACAGGCGCAGGGCCACCTATACTCAATTTTCTTCTTGCAGTGGATTATTACTTCCCACATCCCCCACCACAGAAGCCCGACCCTGGACAGGAGACAGATGAAGAGAAGGAAGAGCTGAGTGAGTGGGACCACGTCACCCTTAAGACCAATTCTGCCTCCCACACCTCTCCACTTCTGTGTACTCCAGCTCAGTCTGACCACCCTACAAGCCCAGGGCCAGGTTGACCAGCCTCCTCTTCCTTGCACCTTCCAGAGAAACCCAAAAAGGAGGGCAGTGGCCCCAAGGAGGAGACAGAGGATAAATGGACTGTGGCAAAGGGCAAGGACCACAAAGGTATCTAACACACAGATCCTGTGGGGAGCATCTAGATGCCTATTGTCCTGGGCCCTTGGCTCCACCTCTCCCTTTCTTGTTGTCAGAGACCCAGAAGGGCGATGAGCTGGAGGAGGAGTGGTCTCCAGTGGAGAAAATCAGTGAGTGGGACTGGGGGTGTGTTGGTGGGCAATAGGGTGAAGGTATCAGGACAACAATTTGATCCTGGTCACACATGAGAGCATAGATATCTTGAGGGGGACTTAGGGCCCCAGAGGACTTTCCTTCTTAGATTTTGTGTGTGTGTGTGTGTGCATGCACACTCATACATGCTCATATTGGTGTTTGAACTGAGGGCCTCATACTTGCTTAACCTTTTCCACTTAAGGCTAACCTTCTACTGCTTGAGCCATACCTCCACTCCTAGCTTTTTTGCTGGTTAATTAGAAATAAAATGCTCTAGAATTTGTCTGCCTGGGCTAGTTTCAAACCACAGTCCTCAAATCTCAACTCCCTGAGTAGCTAGGGTTATAGGTGTGAGGCATCAGTACTCAGCTGCTCTTAGATTCTTGCAACACAGAAGGGGGAGATCCAGGAGGTGAGGGTATCCTTGCTTGGCTTCATCTGTGCTCTGGCCTACAGATGGCTTGCTGCAGAGGGGCAGAGTTTGGTTCTTAACAGCTGGGATGAGGATGCAGAAAAGGATAGTCTAGGACCTTTGGCAGAAAGTGAGGCGCTCCAGCTGCCTTCACAGGCAGGAAAAGCAGGCAGTGCACAGAGAAGTTTCTGGCCTGGGTCTGAGTCCCCTCCAGGAGAGTGAAGTCTGAAGTATTGAGAACCAATGGCTACAGTTCTGCCCTTTGATTGGCCTCTCCAATGTGAGGTTGAATTCTTGTAGAGGGGCTGTTGGCTCCTTAGCGCTGGATTGGTGGAGGGTCTTGCTCACAAGCCATCCTCCTGGGGTACATGTGCTCAGAGTGCCCACCCATTGGAATGGAGTCACACCGCATTGAGGACAACCAAATCCGTGCCTCCTCCATGCTGCGTCACGGCCTGGGAGCACAGCGTGGCCGGCTCAATATTCAGGTGGGTGAATAAACAGCCTACTCCTGGCAGGCAGGGGCTCCCCTTCCATGCTCAGCCTCTTCTTCAACAGGCTGGCACAAATGAAGATGACTACTATGATGGGGCCTGGTGTGCCGAGGATGACTCACAGACCCAGTGGATCGAGGTGGACACCAGAAGGACGACCCGGTTCACAGGCGTGATCACCCAGGGCCGCGACTCCAGCATCCAGTATGTGGTTGGGTGCTTGAGCTGTAGAGAAGGGCTCTAGTACAGCTCTTGGTCCCATTGGGGACATTACAGTTGGCCCTTGAGCTGGCCCATCAAGACTAGAACAATCCGTGGTGTGAGTGTTTTGCACATTTGCAATTCACAGCTATTCAGAAGGCAGAGAAAGAACTGAAGTTGGAGGCCAGGCTGTGCAAAAGTTCCTGAGACCCAGTCTCAAAAACAAGCCACAGGTGTTGGTGTACAACTGAGTTCCCAGCTACTTCAGCAATAAAGGAACACAGTTCCTGACTGGTTCAGGAAATGCTAGCCCCAAAATACCATATTTGGGGGAAAATAAGGCCCTAGAAATACACGTATCTCAAGTAGTAGATGTAGATTGCTTGTCTAGCAAGTGTGAGACCCTGAGTTGAACCAGAACTACAAAATAATAACAATAATAGTAACAACAGCAAAACATGCAGGAACAACTCTGTACCTCCTCAGCCATGGCTAGCAGCCTCAATGTTCAGATGATCAGACAAGATCAGTAACAGGCCAGGTGCTGGTGGCTCACGCCTATCACCCTAGCTACTGAGGGCTGAGATCTGAGGATCACAGTTCAAAGCCAGACTGGGCATAAAAGTCCATGAGACTTTATCTCCAGTTAACCACCAGAAAACCAAAAGTAGAGCTGTGGCTCAACACAATAGAGTGCTAGCCTTGAGCTGAAGAGCTCAGAGACAGCGCCCAAGCCCAGAGTTCAAGCCCCGTGACTGACAAAAACCAAAAACCAAAAGAGATCAGTAACAAGACTGCTCATGGACATAGATAGGCCCAAGACCTGACTCTTGATACCCAGACACGCAGGCACTATCCTACAGTTCTTTTGGCTCAGAAAGGGAGGCCGGGAAGGGGAGAGGGGCAAAGACTCAAGAGCAGCCTTGCCCCTAACTATACCTGTTCCACAGTGATGACTTTGTGACCAGCTTCTTTGTGGGCTTCAGCAATGACAGCCAGACGTGGGTGATGTACACGAACGGCTATGAGGAAATGGTGGGTACCAAAACCCTTCACTCTGCTCCTGTCACCTGGCTTGGCTCCCCTTGGGGGGAGGGTGTGGATACTGTGGGTAAAGGGCAGCTACACTGAAACCTGTCCCTCTTCAGACCTTCCATGGGAATGTGGATAAGGACACACCCGTGCTGAGTGAGCTCCCAGAGCCAGTGGTGGCCCGCTTCATTCGCATTTACCCACTCACCTGGAATGGCAGCCTGTGCATGCGGCTGGAGGTGCTGGGCTGCCCAGTGACCCGTGAGTATAGAGGGGCAGGCTGGGTGACCTGCAGGTAGGTCCACAGGCAACTAGTTCGTAGCCCTTCCTGCCTGTTTCTACCCCCTGCAGCTGTCCACAGCTACTATGCACAGAATGAAGTGGTGGCCACTGATGACCTGGACTTCCGGCATCACAGCTACAAGGACATGCGCCAGGTTGGTTGCTGGTGTCCCAGACAGTCGTGCTGGGGAAAGAAGAGAGGCCCAGTGCCCTGGGTTCTAAGGGAACATTGGCTGTTCTTTGCCCCGAGGATGAGGCTAAAGGTTGGACGCTTATGCCTATAATCCTAGCTACTAAAGAAGCTGACATCTAAGGATCACGATCTGAAGCCAGATCAGGGAAGGAAGTGTAAGATTCTTATCTCTAACTGCTACCAAAAAGTCAGAATGGAGATACAGCTCAAATGATAGAGCACCAGCCTTGAGAGGGAAAAAACTAAGGGACAGAATCAGGCCCTGAGAACAAGCCCCAGAATCGGGGCAGCAGGGGAGGAGGAGAAGCAAGGAGACTAGATCTTGGTGCACATGAGACTGGGGTTACGGGTCCTTCCCCACAGAACAGTGGGAGGGACGCTTCGTGATAGTGCCCTCTTTCTGCCAGCTGATGAAGGTGGTGAACGAGGAGTGTCCCACCATTACCCGCACATACAGCCTTGGCAAGAGCTCACGAGGCCTTAAAATCTACGCCATGGAGATCTCAGACAACCCTGGGGAGCACGAACTGGGTGAGGGCTTGAGGATAACCTTTTGCAAATACCTTGGATGTCCCGGGCTTTGTGCTGCATAGGAGGCTGAGAATTACAGGCTTCATACTGCATTCTTAGCCTGTATGGTTGATATGGGAGCTCCTGTAGGAATTTAGGTCTGTCTTGCTGGACACTGGAAGCCTCCTTTCTCAGACACCCCAGACCTCACCAAAGCGAGTGCTTGCTATGGCTCCTGCCCTTTCAGGGGAACCCGAGTTCCGCTACACAGCTGGGATCCATGGGAACGAGGTTCTGGGCCGAGAGTTACTGCTACTGCTCATGCAGTACCTGTGCCGCGAGTACCGTGATGGAAACCCTCGTGTGCGAAGTCTGGTGCAGGACACGCGTATCCACCTGGTGCCCTCGCTGAACCCTGATGGCTATGAAGTGGCAGCTCAGATGGTGGGTATGGGGCTAGTCAGGGGGAGCTAGGGGCAGGGGCCATGGACAGCCAAGATGACTGCCTGCTCTCCCTAGGGCTCAGAGTTTGGGAACTGGGCCCTGGGGCTGTGGACCGAGGAAGGCTTTGACATCTTTGAGGACTTTCCGGATCTCAACTCAGTGCTGTGGGGAGCTGAGGAAAGGAAATGGGTCCCCTACCGGGTTCCCAACAATAACCTGCCCATCCCTGAACGCTACCTGTCTCCAGATGCCACGGTGAGGAGCAGTTTTAGATGTGGAGGGAGCTGGTAGGTGTGGCTGAGCTGCAGGTACTGAAACTTAGGCTGGGAAGGAGTCAGAAGGACAAGGACAGGAGGACAAAGGAGCAGTACTTGTGGCCAGGGGCTCCTACATTTTACTGACGGAACATTGGTCTGTGGTGGCCACCTGCAGGTGTCCACAGAGGTACGGGCCATCATCGCGTGGATGGAGAAAAACCCCTTTGTGCTGGGAGCAAATCTGAATGGGGGTGAGCGGCTCGTGTCCTATCCCTACGACATGGCCCGCACCCCCAGCCAGGAGCAGCTGCTGGCTGCAGCCATGGCAGCTGCCCGTGGGGAGGATGATGAAGAAGCATCTGAGGCCCAGGAGACCCCAGACCATGCCATCTTCCGCTGGCTGGCCATCTCTTTTGCATCTGCCCATCTCACTATGACTGAGCCCTACCGAGGAGGATGCCAGGCCCAAGACTACACCAGTGGCATGGGCATTGTCAATGGAGCCAAGTGGAATCCCCGGTCTGGGAGTAAGTCAGCCTGGAGGTGCTGGGAGGGGAGGGATGGACCCCAAGGAGAGGGTGACTGCGGGGTTTCCTCTGCACAGCTATCAATGACTTCAGCTATCTGCACACCAACTGCCTGGAACTATCTATCTACCTGGGCTGTGACAAATTCCCACATGAGAGTGAGCTACCAAGAGAATGGGAGAACAATAAGGAGGCCCTGCTCACCTTTATGGAGCAGGTAGGGCAGCAGGGGTTGAGCCTGGGAGGAGGATGAAGCCTAGGGCAGAGTGGGATCCTGGACATGGGGTCTCCATTTGGTCCCTTCTGCCACTTCCCTCCCACAGGTGCACCGAGGTATCAAGGGTGTGGTGACAGATGAGCAAGGAATCCCCATTGCCAATGCTACCATCTCAGTGAATGGCATCAACCATGGTGTGAAGACAGGTACCTGTGTGCACACCTTTACCTGCCTTTCTCAGGTGGGCCCACCTCGTTCATCCCAAGTAGTATTAGCAAAAGGGACCAAATCTGTGTGGCTACCCAGCAGGGTCCCTGCTTCTCTGAACTCTGCCTAGAGAGGGTGGACCCTGGGAGAATCAGAGAGGAGGGTGGAGCTGGGGGAGGGGGAGCAGTGGCTCTGGGACAGCCATGTTTGTCTTCTCTGGGCAGCAAGTGCTGGTGATTACTGGCGCATCTTGAACCCGGGTGAGTACCGGGTTACAGCCCATGCAGAGGGCTACACCTCAAGTTCTAAGACCTGCAACGTGGACTATGACATCGGGGCCACCCAGTGCAACTTCATTTTGGCCCGCTCCAATTGGAAGCGCATCCGGGAGATTCTGGCCATGAATGGGAACCGGCCCATTCCACGCATCGACCCCTCACGCCCTATGACGCCCCAGCAGAGGCGCATGCAGCAGCGCCGCCTGCAGCAGAGACTCCAGCTAAGGGAGCGACAACGGCAGAGGCGCCTCAATGCCACTGTAGGCCCTGCCTCCAGCCCCACCCCTGCCCTCACTACCTTCCCCTTGCCTGCCCCCACCCCTGGTACCACCCAGGGCACCTGGGACCCTGCTCCCACACAGGCTGGATACTGGGAAGAGTCAGAGACCGAGACCTACACAGAGGTGGTGACAGAGTTTGGGACAGAATTTGGGATTGAGCTAGAGCCTGAGGAGGAAGAGGAAGAGGAGGAAGAGATAGCCACTGGCCTCACAGACCCCTTCTCAACAGTGGAGACTTACACAGTGAACTTTGGGGACCTCTGAGACCAGGGTCCTGCCGACACCCTGGCCTAGTTCAAGCTACAGCAGCACTTGTAAGCCTACACCTGCAGACAGCAGCCACCAGCACGTGGAAGGTCCCCTGAGAGGGACCCCTAGGGGACTAGAAGGCCATCAGACCCAAGAGCCCAAGTCTGTACAATGGCTCCTATTCTGCCTGCCAGCCTTTGGGGAGGGGCAGGCAGGGAAGCCAAGGCCACACCAATAAAACAAGCTCATGGCACTGACCTCTGCTGTTCTGTCCAGTTCGCTAGGGATTCTCCACACAGCCTTTCTCCAAGGCTCAGCCTAGCAAACACTTCATGCTTTATTTACAAGGCTCATATTTGAAATGCAGATTCCTCTTCTAGCTGCCCAAGTTAGGGGTCCAACCCCAGGCCGCCCAGATCATCATCCTCTGCTCCAAAACCTGCAAAGCTGATGGGTTGGCAGTCCAGGCTGCGCAGGTTCACCAGGCAGGCAGTTTGTGTGGTGCTGAAGTCAGGAACAGTCACTAGCAGCACCATCTGGTCCTCAGGGCCTGCAAAGCAGCCATGTGGGTCCCACTTACATTCTGGGTGAGGCCTGCTCGCCTAGAAGCCCTCAGACATAAGCAGGAGCCACAGTGGAGGGGTGTCCACAGAGGCACACTGCTCAGATCCCACCCAGCTGCCACTGGGCAGACCCCAGGCTGTCCAAAGGAGACCAGTCTCCAGATGAGAACAAATTGCTTCTGACAGGCTCAGGCTTGGGCCCCTGATAAGGCAAAACTTACCCTGGACGATTTTGGAGTCAAATCTGGGACTGTTGCCACAGAAGTAGACGTGAGGGCATTCAGCAAAGATGAAGGGGTCAGTTTTGTAGAAAGGGTAGCAGCCTGGGGAAGGACCTGGTGCTGAGCAGGGCTTCTCAGCCTCTGTACAGGGCACTCCCGCCATGGGGTTTGCTCTGCACACATCATGCAGCAACATTTTAACCCCCTCCTACTAAATGCGAGTACCACTGCCCCCCCTCCCCGCCCACCGTGCCTCCCCCATGACAGTGCCGTTTTCACATGGTTCAAGAAGCAAGTTGGACCCCTGCCTTAATGAGGGGTAGGAGGTAAAGGGGGGTTGTGCTCAAGTTTCTAGCGTATCTTCATGGTCTCCAGCCCTGAGAAAGCCTTGGCCATAGATACAATTGACAATCTAGAGTGAAGCTGGGTTCCTCTAATCCTAGTTACTCAGGAGACTGAGATCTAAGGATGGTGATTAGAAACCAGCTTGGAGGCTGGAAAAGTAGCTTAGTGGTACAGTGCTTGCCTGGCATGCATGAGGCCCTAGGTTCAATTCATCTGTACCACAGAAGCAGAGAAAACCAGAAGTGGTGCTGTGGCTCAAGTGGGAGAATGCTAGCCTTGAGTAAAAGAAGCTCTGGGACAGTGCCCAGGCCCTGAGTTCAAGCCTGGGTGGGAACCAGGTCTGGCTCCCTTGTCCACCAATGTGATTCACAGTGTGACCCATTACCAAGGGTGTCGGGCGCTGTGGGGCTGATGTGTCGGACCCTCAAGGTCCACTCTAGGATCTCCAGATGGTCCTCCATGCTGCTGTACCGGAAAATGTCACTCACATTCTGTCCTGATGTCCCCAGGAACCTGTAAAACAATGCTCTGCTGACCTCTGTCTGGGAGCCCCCAGAGCCATGCTGAAGACCACCTGGTGGACTCATCAGTGTCACAGGACAACCTTGCAGGGAAGGCAGACACCAGGAAAGCCCTCCACAGCCCTGCCCAGGCCCAGGCTCACTGTACCCCCACATCACATGGACTACCTGACTCCATCGATGGTGGCCTGGTAGGGGTTGGTGACCAGCTGGAGGGTGGAGTAGGCAGTGGCCAGTGGGAGCATGCAAGGGTGCAGGGGCTGCTGGGGGAGTGTGTAGTTGGTCGGATCAAATTCCCCTGGCATCACATCCACGGGCACCGAGGCCTGGAGGGCACAAGGCAGGGAGAGTTCATAAGCCCCAAGGAATCTCCTCATCTCTCCTCTGGCCAACCCATTTCCCCTTCACCCGCCTCATGGAAGCTTCCACCCCACCCCCCACCCTTTCGGACAGGTTCTAGTCACTCACACTCAGCTGCAGGAGGATCTCATCTAGCATTTTGACTGCCTCCACGCTGGCTGCCTGGGTTTTCTTGGTGAGGTACTTGGCCTGGGAGTAGAAGCCCAGGGGATTATTAAGTGGGACTCAGGTCAGAGTGACAGCTGGCACTCCCTTTGGTCCTCAACACTGAGGAGAAGGGAGCAAAGTCCCCAGAGGGCAGAGATGGAGGTGCCCACAGACCCTGAGCTTCCCACAGGCTCTGCACCTCAGGGAAGCAGGCAGGCTGAGGGCAGCCAGGAGGTTCTATACCTTGTTGATGGAATCTCTGCTCTGGGTGCTGTGGCTGAGGAGGTTGCCAGCGAGAATGACCCTGGAGACATGGGCGGCACTGCACTGCTCCCCTTCATCCCCCAGCTGCCCTGTCACCACATCGACCATCAACTGGGTTCCCAGCAGGCTCTCGCCACCACCTCCGCCGAGCCCCAGCCCGGACACCAGCAGCACAAACCTGCAGAGAGATTGGGGACCTGTCAGGTGCCAAGGAAGTAAACAGCCTCTCTGCAAATAGTGGGGCTCCAAAGGGGGATCCTCACCTGTCTGTGTCAAGAGGGGGTGTGGGCGACTGCGGAGCAAGATCAGCAAAGCAATGGTCCTCCACCTCAAACCTGCCATCATCTCTCACGCGGCCCAACACGGCCAAGACTATGCCTGCGGAGTGGTAGAATCAGGCCTTGAGAGGGCTGTGCCATTGAACTCTTTTTGGATTCTGAGGCTAACGCCTACTTCCTAGGTCACACAGCCCCTGGGTGGAGGCAGGGAGAGCCATCATGAGAGCCTCCTCTGGCCAGAACCCACACCTACTTCTCCACGTACTCTAGGGCTCAGGCTGACCTCACTCCTACCACCTTGTTCGCCCCCTGCTGGATCTCTCCAGCATCTCCGATTCCGCACCCACTGCTGGGCTCCTACCTGTGACCACCTTTGACACATCGATGGTGCCTTTCAGTTTGATACGCTGTAGTTCATCCTCCAAGACCAGCTCATCATCTGGGTGGATATATTTGCTCCGTGGAGGCTGGGGTAGCAGGTTGTGCTGGAAGGCAGAGATGAGACGTAGCCTCAAGGCCAAAGCCAGCCTGGTGTCTGTGTTTTAAGATGGCACTGCAGTGCTCACCTTTCTCAATCTGCTCCCTTGTCCCCACAAGCAGAGGCCCAGCCCTGATACCCTTGGAGGAAAGTGGCACGTCAGTGCCTCCTGGGGCAGGTCTCACCTCCTCACTTATCTCCCTCAGGATGGAGGGCTGGAGCGGCATGGCTTTGAACAGAGTACCCACCACACAGCACTTCTCTCCAGGCTGCAGCTCACACAGCTTCTTCACTCCAACTCCACTGCCTAGGCAGAGGGACAAGGGGCTCTGAATGTAGCTGGACCCTGGATACCCAATGTTTTCATGAAAGAAGGCAGGGAAGCTCTGTCAGATGGGACAGACACACAGCCTGGGAGTCACCAGGAGCTAGAAGAGGCATGAAGAACCCTTCTGTCGAACCTCCAGAGGGAACCAGCCCTACCAGCACCATGACTTCCAGAACTGTTCCATAAAAGAAAAAAATACTTGTGGCTTGAGGCACCCAGAAAAGTACTTGTAGTACTTTATCCCTACAGTCATGAAGGAAGAAGGAAATGGGGGGAAGTGAAAAGGGTTGTATTGCCCAGGCTTTTACTAAGAGAGGGAAGAGGAGAGACAGCATAAGAACTTCCAAGAAACAGAGGACTCATGGCCACCAATACAGGTCAGTGACAACACTGGGGTCCCGTGAGACAGTGCCAGGCCTGTCATGCTGAGGGGCTCTGTAGCTATGGTGTGGTTGAGTAATTTGCACAGAAGACAGGAAAACCACTTCCCTCTATGGATAAAATACTCACTGTCAATGCCAGAACTAAGCTCTTACTTGGGACCAGTCTTGAAGCCTAACTTTCAATTCACAGGTAACTTCACTAAACCCTTGTGAAAAGAAATGGTTCATTTCTTAAGGTAACTGGGAAGTAAAGTTAGAAAAATTTGATATTCTATGTTCTAATTCTATGTTTTGGACTGGTAGAAGTATACCCCAAATTCACTCACCCCAGTGCTGCTGGGCCCGGCTCACTAGGAATGGTCTCATCTGGATAAGGCGGGTGGCATAAATGTGGGCATACTGTCGGCTAAAACTTCGTTCTCCAAGCCGAAAGGGTTGTGAAGAGTTGGTGTAAGTTGCTACAGGCACCCGGGCAAAGGTGGCATTGTTCACTGAGGGTGGGGAGAGCAGAGTATGGGCCCTCTGGGCTGCCTGCTCAGAAAACATGGCTACACTTCTTGCTTGCTCTGTTCAAATAGACAACAGTGTTCAGGTCAAGGAGGATCACTGCACGGACACAAAAAGACATTCCTGACACTACTATCTGAATCCAAGGCAGCAGTTCTCTTGGCATCTCATCTAAGCTATTACACTGTACCCAATGGGCATCAGGAACCAGGGGAACAGATGTGGTGTTCCCCTGGTACTATTGCTGTCTGGATACAGATATCACACTGTAAACCTAATACAAGTTGGTCATTGGTGACTCACTCCTGTAATTTACCTAGCTACCCAGAAGGCTGAGACCTGAGGACCCAGGTTGTAAGCCAGACTGGGCAAGAATGTTTGTGAGACTTTTATCTCCACCAAACTACCAAAAAAGATGGAGGTGGAGTTGTGGCTCAGCTGGTAAAGCATTAGCCTTGAGCAAAAAGACGCTCACGGACAACACTTAGAATCATAGTTTAAGCCTAAGCGTAGCTATTTTCCCCACCACACACACCAAATCAAACCTAATCTAGACAGAGAGAAAAGGAAAGCTGGGACTGTTTCTCCCAAACTCCAAGTTCAGGCATTCCGTGATTGTTCTACATATCTGCCTGGAAACCTGGAATCTCAAATCACACCCCAAATGGAACTTCTGATCTGCACCTACCTGGCTCCCTGACACCACCTCAAACTTTGGGATTGAAGCCATACTTCTTACTAAACAATCCAATAGTAATAACTAATAACAAAACAGCAAATTAATAAAAACGAAATGAATGAAAACCAAACAAAATACATATTGCTCTGCTCAAAACTCTCCAAAGATTCCCTAATTTCATCAAATAAAGTCTTGTGTCCTTACAGTAGCCTATAAGAGCTGCTCCACTGTCTTGGTTGCTCCTCCCCTCAGGGTGCTGCGCACTCCCCTTGGGACTCCTGGGTTCCTTCCTAGCACAACAGGGCCCCAGCCAAGGCCTCTCTAGTTCGGTCCACACAGCTGTAGAGCTCACCGGCTCACTGCTTCCAAGTCTTTACTCAAAACTTGCCTTATTTCTGCTAATTTACAATTGCAACCCTCCCCTAGTACATGACAGCATTTGCCTCCCAACCAATCCTATACTTAAAGTTTGCTTTCCTCCTCCAGCTACACTCCGAGCTCCAGGAGGAGTTGTTTTGTCTGGAGGTAGTACCAGCATCTAGAGCTGCACTGTTTGCATACGGAGAAAAGCTGGCATGTACCTGCAGCATGGACACTAGATTTCGAAGAATGTGTCAATATACTCTTCAGGAGCTGTTGAAGTACTAGGATAAACTAGCTCGGACGTGGTACCACAGCTTTCTCGGGTTTTTTTTACGGATTTTTTAATACGGGTCAACGTTCCATATCTTGTCTTCCACCTCTCCTGGCCGCCTCTGGCCAATGCCCTGGTTCCGGTGTTAGCCCAATGGGAGAATCAGATTAACTTTACTTCACGCATCGTGTGGCTGCGGCCCTTCCGCCGTCCCCGCAACAGGGGGCCAATATCGGCCCCGCTGGGCCGCCTCCCCGCTCAGCCCACGCAACTGGGCGGAATGCCCTCGGAGATACGACCCCGCAGTCCCAGGAGCACCCCCAGGCTGGACCCAAACCCCAAGCTGAGACCGCTAGGTAGAACCACACTCACCGCGCCGCGCGCCGCCTCCCGCCAATCCCCGCGCGCCCGGCCACGCCTATCCCCCCGCATTCCGCCAATCGACACGCATCTCACCAATCATCGCCCGCTCTGCTCCGTCCATTCCCTACGCGCCGCAACCCGCCAATCCCCGCCAGCCCAGCCCCGGATGCAAAGCCAGTGTGGAGCCACGCCCCTGGTTTCCTGGGCAACGCGGGGCGGGACCGGCGCACGGGCCCCTCCTCTGTGCGCGTGCGTGCGCATGCCGAGCAACTTCGGTGCCACGCGAGCGAGCTGCGGTGCGTTTGTGGGGCTATCAGGACGTGTGGACGTGGGCGGGGACAGGCCCCCCCCCCCCGTGATCTTGCCCCGGGAGTACCCTTGCCGTACTCCAGCCAGAGCACAAGGAATATGTCTAACCCAGCGGAAAGGGCTTGTTGCAGCTTTGCTCCCAGTCCACCCCGCACTGTTCCTGTCACTCTCGCGTCTCTCTGTGCGCCTGTTCTCTAGGTCTGGGTTTGTGGATGTTACAGTTCTTGCAGTGGCATTGCCACTCCTCTAAATACCTGTTTTATTTTTGCTTGTTGATACTGGGATTTGAACCCCGGGCCTGGGTACCGTCCTGTTCCTTCTCCGCCCAAGGCTGGCATGACACTGCCCGGCACCACTCCCGGTTTCCCGGTGGCTGGTTGGAGGTGAGAGTCTCAGGCGTTTCTGCCCGGGGCTTTCCCTCCCCCCTCCACCCCCGCGGTGCTTAAACTCAGTGCCTGGGCGCTGCCCCGAGGCCAGTGCTCCACCGCTTGAAACCCCAGCCACACTTAGGGTCTTCTGCTAGTTAATTGGAGATAAGAATCTCAAACTTTCCTGCCTGGGCTGGCTTTGAATCTTAACCCTCCTCCTGAGTAGTTAAGGTTTTAGGCGTGAACCATGGCCCCAGGCTGGCTTATTGTTTGTTTTGTTTTGTTTTATTTTTTTGCCAGTCCTGGGCTTCAGCTCAGGGCCTGAGCACTGTCCTTGGACTTTCTCAAGGCTAGAGCTCTACCACTTGAGCCTCAGCACCACTTCCGGCTTTCTTCTGTGTAGGTGGTACCGTGGAATCGAACCCGGGTCTTCGTGCATGCTAGGCAAGCACTCCACCACTTGGAGTCACAGCACCACTTCCGGCCTTTTCTATGTATGTGGTACCAAGAAATTGAACTCGGGTTTTGGTGCATGCTAGGCAAGCGCTCTGCCACTAGGCCAAACAGCCGGCCCTAGGTTGGCTTTTAACTGGTTTGTTTTCCTCATATCTGAGCTTCCTAAATAGCTAGGATTATAGATGTGATTCTCCAGTGCCCAGCCTTTTCTATATTCTTGACACATGAATCAATGGAATTCTCAAATAAGCCCTTGGAGCATTAATAATTTTTACAGATGAAGAGACTGAGGCAGAGAGATACCCAGCTAGTGAGCAAAATGTAGGGATTCTCACAACAGTGGCCTTGACTGCTTGTTAACATTGTACTGTGCTGAGCCTAAACTACAGCTTTCTTTATGTAGTGGGCAAACATAATAATACCTCTTCCATGCTGAAAACCTCTTATTTATTTTTCTGTCCAATTACTCTGCCTGGAACCTCTGATGTGATGCTGAATGGAAGTAGTGATTGCGGTCACCTTAGTCATGTTCCTTATTCAAAGAAAGGAAGGAAGGAAGGAAGGAAAGAAAGAAAATAGAAGAGAAAGAAAAAGAAAGAAAAAAATAGAGTTGGGAGCATGGCTTAGTGGTATAGTGCTTGCCTAGCATGCATGAAGCCCTGGGTTCGATTCCTTGGTACCACCTGCACAGAAAAAGCTGGAAGTGGTTTTGTGGCTCAAGTGGTAGGGCTCTATCCTTGAGAAAGCCCAAGGACAGTGCTCAGAGCACTGTCTTTCATCAAGCACAATAGTTGTAGTCTCTTCATTTATAGACATGATTATTTGAGTTGGTTTCCTTCTAGTATGCTGAGGTTTTTCTGTTTTGTTTTGTTTTGTTTTTTAACCCTGGGGTGCTTACAAGTTTTGGCATCATTTTTTTTTTTTTTGTCAGATATGGGGTTTGAACTCTGGGCACTGTGCTTGACCTCTTCAGCTCAAAACTACCACCCTACCCTTTGAGCCACAGTGCCACTTTTGTTTTTTTAGTAGTTAATTAGAGATAAGAGTGGCACAGACTTTAGTGGCTTTGAACTGAGATCCTCAGATCTCAGCCTCCTAAGTAGCTAAGATTACAGGCGTGAGCCACTGTGCCTGGCTTGGCAACACTTTTAGTGTGTGTGTGTGTGTGTGTGTGTGTGTGTGTGTGTGTGTGTGTTCGTTTGTTTTAGGAGACAGGGTTTTCATCACTGTATGGCACAGGCTGACCTCACATTTGTAATTCTGCCTCCTACCCAACCTCCATGAGCCACCACTCCTAGCAAGCTTTGATAATTATGTACCAAGCTACTACTGTTGTAAGGTGAGAATTTATAGAATATACAGAAGCCGTTCTTTGCCAGTTCAAATCTTGGAGTCTTTATTAAAAGGCCAGTGTCTGCATGGTGGATTCACATCTTAAAGGCCAGCAACTAGAAACCACACTCGGTGCAGTCAGTAAACAGGCTAGAGATGACAGAACAACAGATACAATACCAATAAGCCAATTCAGCTCCAATGGAGAGCTGAATTGGGACACCATGGTGTCCCAGAACACCCAGGAGACTGGACACAGGACTGGTCCTGGTGCCTAAGCTGATTCAGACTTCAGTGGACTCAGGGCAGAGGCAGGGTCACAGGAAGCTCCCAGTCCGAGTACTGGACTGACAGTAGCCTAGTAACTGACCAGCCAAGTGCCCATTCCTGTCTCCAGGGATGCAGGCACCACCCATCACCTGGGGGAGGGGGACTTTAATCTTCCCCCACCAGGAGGACTAGAGCCAGATCCCAAAGCTCTGTTTGTAGGGCTTTGAAGCCTTTGAAGCTCACCTGGAGGCTAGGCATCTGCATTTAATGAATAGCCTCTTCTCACCACTGAGTAGGCACTGGGTAGGGAATTCCCCCCCTCCAGCCAGAGGTGCTAGGATGGCTGAGAAGCCCCTAGCCCCCAGCACCTGGATAGGTGCTATAACTCGGTTTCCTTACATAGGCTCAGCCACCTTATTTCACTACAAGCAAACAACAAAACTCCCTGGAAGCCTAGTCTTAGGAAGACCTCTCATTTTCATGAAGGAAAGCCCTTCACTTTCATTATGTTTGACAGTAAAGAAAAGACAGAATAAAAACAACCTTCCATGTTACCAACAAAGAACTGTATTTCAAAATTTCCATTTGGGAACACACCAGAGTGTTCTGTTCCACACAAGACCTGCACATAGTGGAAAGTTCTATGGGAGTGGAATGGGTTGGGGGGAGGGTGGGGAATGTATCCAGCTCTAGCCACTTCACACCTTCCTGTCTCTTCCCAGGGAAGAGGGAAGGAGCCAGAGAAGTGCAAGCAAAGGCCACATTCCTCAGGCATAACCCTAGAGCATTTCAAAACACAAAGCAATGAAATATTCCCTTCCCCACACCCACACCAAGTCTTCTGGGAAAGTTTGGCAATGCTTAGTGGCAAAACTATCTGCACTTGTGATTATTTCTTTGGTTTGATCTCTCCAGGCATTCCTTTCTTTTCCTTCTTCCCTCTCTCCCTCCTCCCTCTCTCTTCCCTCCTTCCTTTCTTTCTTTTTTGCCACTACAGCTTTTTTAGTACTACAGCTTGAATTAGAGCCTAGGCACTGTCCCTGAGCTTCTCTTGCTCAAGGATGACACTTTACCATTTAAACCACAATTCCACTTCCAGCTTTTTGGTGGTTAATGTTATATAAGAGTCTCATGTACTTCTCTGTCCAGGCTGGCTTTGAATTGTGATTCTCAGGCCTCTGCCTCCTGAGTGGACAGTGTTACAGGCATGAGCCACAGGTGGTGGTTTGGGCATCTCTTTTTTTCTGGAGGCAGCAAAGCCAGATTCCTAATCTTTCCATAAGCTCACAAGCAACAGCAGGCTCTGGCACAGATGTTTTGATTAAAAAGTCTGTTTAACTCTGACTCTTCCTCCGGCCTCATGACATTCATCTCATGTCTCCAGAATGTGGAAGGGATGGATGTATAGAAGAAGTTGGGAGTTCTGGGGATCTCAGGAGAAGAGAGGGTAGAGGGGCTAGTGACAGCCCAGGGCATGAGGAGGAGAGATAAGGTTCTATTTTGGAGCTGTGTGTCTTCACACATCTGCAGTATGTCCCAGGAGATAATCTGTAGATAGGAGGCACAGAAATAAAGTTCTAAGGTCAGAGTCCGCTTCAAATGCCAGGAACAGTAGGGGCAATGTCCTGGAAGAAAGAGCAAGGAGAGAGTGTGGGTACAGGGTATATGGTCAGTAAAAGAGAGGCCAGGATGGGAGATCTATCTATTGCACACATGTGTATGCACATATATTCACACATACTATTAGGAAAATGGGGGAGAAAGGAAAGAAAAGCCAGACTCCATCTTCCACAGGCAAGGAATATTTATTGAGATAGAGCAGCAGGGAGGGACACAGGCTTCCTGAGGTCTTGGAGACTGTGTGTCAGAGTTGGGACAGGAGCTGGGTTTTATGGGGCCTGAGCAAGGAGGTGGAGGTTAATGCAAAAGCCACTAGGTCATGGGAGGTGGGGGCCTCTCTGTTGGGCCCAGAGTAGAATGTTTACAGCTGGGGGTCGGGAGTTGGGCCTCGTGGTAAAGTGCTTGCCTAGCGTGCACAAAGACCTGGATTCCATTCCTCAGTACCACATACATAGAAAAAGCTGGAAATGGTGTTGTGACACAAGTGGTAGAGCTCTAACCCTGAGAAAGCCCAAGGACAGCACTCAGGCCCAGAATTCAATCCTGGGACTGGCAAAAAAGAAAAAAAGAGATGTTTACAGCTGAACTTAGATATATTGCCCTGCTGGAGTTAGGCAATCTGCACTTACTGCCTGCGGGGTATCAGTATGTACCTAGGAAAATGGGGGGGGGGTGTCAATCCTTCACACACAAAGACTTACATACTTGCAAAGAGAGGCTCCCCCATGGCAAGACCTCTCTGAACCATTTATGGATTGAAGGACCTGCCTCTCTACTCAGCCCATTATTTGTATGTATCCACCTCCCCCACACCATCTCCTGTTTTCCTAGGTGCATACAGATACCAGGCAGGCAGTAAGTGCAGACTGCCTGACTCCAGCAGGGTAATATATCTAAGTCCAGCTGTAAACATTCCACCGTGGGCCCAACAGAGAAGCTCCCACCTCCCTTGACCTAGCGGCTTTTGCATTAACCTCTGCCTCTTGCTCAGACCCCATAAAACCCAGCTTTTTTTTTTTTTTTTTTCTGTTTTTTCTTTTCTTTTTTTGGTGGCTCATGGGGCTTGAACTTGGCCTAGATGCTGTCCCTGAGCTCTTCAGCTCAAGGCTACTGCCCTACCCTTGAGCCAAGCCCCACTTCCTGTTTTCTAGAGGTTAATTGGAGATAAGAGTCTCAGGTCCTTTTGTGCCTGCATGGCTCTGAACTTTGATCCTCAGATCTCAGCCTCCTAAGTAGCTAGGATTACAGGTGTGAGCCAAAAACACAGCTCTTGTTCCAGCTCAGACACACAGCCTCCAAGCCCATGGAAGGACTGGATCCCTCAGTAAATAGTCCTCACCTGTAGAAGATCAAGTCTGGCCTGTTTCCTTCCCTTCTCCTTCATTTTCCTAACAAGGATGGCAGGACAAATATCATGTCAGCGACCTTTGGAAGGGAATATATTTTGTTATCCAGAGAGGAGGGGCACACACTGCCACAGGTGGCAAAATGGATGTACCCCACTTATTTTTTGTTGTTGTTGTTTTGGTTTTTTTGCCTGTCATGGGGCTTGAACTCTGGGCCTGTGCACTGTCCCTGTTTTTTTGTTTTGTTTTTTGCTCTGCAATAATGCTCTTCCTCTTGAACCACAGTGCCACTTTCAGCTTTCTTGATGTGTGTGGTACTGAGGAATCGAACCCAGGGCTTCATGCACGCTAGGCAAACATTCTACACAGTATCAGCCAAAACAAAACAAAGCAGTAGCTCCACAATAGGTGAGTAGCTGAGCTGATGTGTGACCATGTCCACATGGTCGGCATGGGAAAGAGGAGAGTGCCCCCGGCCCCGTGGGACTGACCCACCCTGTCCACCTGCTTACTTTATCAAGTGCAGCCTGCTCTCATTGTGTGCCTGTGTCCAGTGATTCTGAACTCAAATCAGCTTGCACAGGGTTGAGTTCAGCAGAGGTGGTGGAGAGAGTTGAGTCCGTGTTGTCAAGAGGTAGTTATTTGTACCCTCACTTGGCATTTTTTCACTCAAGGCCAGCACCCTATCTCTATTTCTCGCTTTTTGCTGGTTATTGGAGATCAGAACTGGACTTTTCTACCTGCGCTGTTAGCCTTGTGAGTAACTAGGATTACAGGTGTAAGCTACCAGTGCACAACATGTCAAGAGATCTTATTTCAGATATGTTCATTTGAAGCTCCTGGATGACGTTGACTTGCCATGGGCTGTGTATGGCTGGCTGACTTGTTTGCCTAGAGAAGGGGATTCAAACCTATTACCTGGCTCCTTGTGCTCAGCCCTGAATTCCCTGTCCATTACAACTATTGCCAATTCAAATCTGGGTCTGCCACCTCTAGACTGTATTTGATATCACCCAGATTGCTTAGCTACATGGTGCCTCAGTTTCCCCAGTGACAACAGAGGAATCAGGATTAAGTTCTGCTGTACATAGAAAGACTGCAAACAGCAGCAGCTTCTAACAGATACAGCTTATTCATTTTGTGTAAATTCGAGGTCATGGTGGTGTGTGAAGCCCCCATGTTGCCTGCCTGTCACTTAGCTCACAGTCCCCATCCTGTGGCCTTGTCTGTGCCTTCACAGCCCAAGCAGTGTATGTGTCATGTGCCAGTAGGGTGGAAGAAGACACACACACATCTGCTTCTTAGGTGGGAAATTGCCACCACACACTGCGCTGGTTTACAGAGCTGAGATGGGTTCTTTTCTCTGGAATCAGTCTCAAACTCAGTTATTGTGGAGACAGGGAGGGCAGCAGTGGGGGTGCACAGAGTATATGTCCTCGGATTGCCAGCAGTGATAAGCACCCAGAGCCAGGAGGTACTATCCACCCAGCTTCCTCTGGCTTTTTGATAGTTAATTGGAGATAAGAGTCTCCTGGACTGGGGCCGGGAGTTTGGCCTAGTGGTAGAGTGCTTGCCTAGCATGCACGAAGACCCGGGTTCAATTCCTCGGTACCATATACATAGAAAAAAGCCAGAAATGGTGCTGAGGCTCAGGTGGTAGAGCTCTAGCCTTGAGAAAGTCCAAGGACAGTGCTCAGGCCCTGAGCTCAAGCCCAGGACTGACAAAAAAAAAAAAAAAAAAAAGAGTCTCCTGGACTTTTCTTCATTAAGGGGGGTGGGCTGCCTTCAAGCCATAATCATCCAATCTTAGCTTCCGGAGTAGCTAGAATTACAGGTGTGAGTCACTGGTGTCTAGCAATTCAACCTCCCAGACAAAGGATGACACAGGAGTATCTGGTGTGGTGGGATGAAGGAGTACCACGTCTGCTGTAAACTCCACCCCACTCCCTCGTCTCACTCCCAGATATAAGTCAGAAGACTCCCGAAGGTTTGCTGCAAAGAAATAGGCATGATATGAACCAATACCCCTGGACTCTGCACTCTGGTGCCGTGAAATCAGAGAGTGCTGGGGTGAGGCCTCAGCCTGTGGGGAGTGTTAGGTGCCCTCGAGTTGGGAACATGCACTGTGAGACTGCAGGAAGACACCAGGCTGAGATTCACTGAGGCTATGTGTGGGCCACGCCTGCTGGAGAAGGACACATCAGGGCAGAAGTAGAAGAGCCTATCTTTAGCCTTATCAGTGGTTTTAATTTGACTAAAGAAAGAATGTGCAGGGGTGGGGGGAGAGGTCAGAGTGAGTGTAGCAGGACTAGGGCCCAGGGCTGGGAAGAAGCTAAAGGGATGACCTGGTGAGGATCAGAGGATATAACTGACACAGGGGCCTAACCAATCCTCACCCCAGCCTTTAGGGAACAGTTTGTACTGTGTGCTCCAGCCAGCCGGGCTAGCACTGGCTATGACTCCCTCCATCCTGCAGAGGCTCTGCAGGGATGAAAACTTCCGGCCACATTGGCAAGATAAGGAACAAACAAATTCTCCTGCCAACCCAGAAAATCTTCTCACCAAAATAGATGGAGAAGAAAACAATTTAATTCTTGAATAAGAATTCAAGAATATAATTATCATTCCTAGCAATCCTGTAAGAGACCTTACAGACAGACATCTTGTCCCTGTACAGAGCCAGGTGCAGTCCGTTCCCATCCATGTTCTCAAGGGACATAGGAATTGGTACTCAAAGACCACTGGTCACAACAGTGCTCCATGAGTCCTGCAGGTAACTAAGACATCTGGATTTCCCAAATGCCTTTATTTGGAGGGGGAAAAAAATAAACCCTTATCTTTTAGGTCTGGGGAGTATTTGCAACTGCAGCTAGGCTCCCACTGTTCCAGGGAAACAAGAAGATAAGGACCCTGTCTTCCAGGCTGACATCTCAAATGGGCCTTCCAGTTCCTTAGGGAACCTTTCCAGGGTTCTAAAACAGGACAGAGGTTTAAGTAGCTTTCAAAGAAACTTGCATAATTGAGATAAGAAAGAACCCACAATGATAAGTTTTCTAAAGAAAAGACTCTGAGAAAGGAAAGGGGTGGAAAGTATTTTTGTGTGTGTGTGTAGAATTAACTGTGTGTGTGTGTGTGTGTGTGTGTGTGTGTGTGTGTGTGTATACTGGGATTTACTCAGAGCCTCATGTTTTCCCTTGGCTTTTTTCCCCTAAAGACTGGTGTCCTTCTTGAGCCACACTTCTGGATTTTTGCTGTTAGTTGGAGACAAGTGTCCTGCAGGATTGGCTTTAAAATGTGATCTTTAGTATTGTATCCCAGGCACTTGTAGTAACCTGGTATGCTTAGCTGTTTTTGTTTTTGTAAAAGTGCTTAACTTGCTCAACCAACTGTATATGGTGTTTTCCTTGTTGTGTCACCTGTGTGTGATGGTTTCCTTTTTTTTTTTTTTTTTTTGCCAGTCTTGGGGACTGAACTCAGGGCCTGAGCACTGTCCTTAGGCTTTCCTCAAGGTTAGTGTTCTACCACGTGAGCCACAGAACCAGTTCTGGCCTTTTCTATGTATGTGGTACCGAAGAATCAAACCCGGTTCTTCGTGAATGCTAGGCAAGCACTCTACCACTAGGTCAAACTCCTGGCCCTGTGATGCTTTCCTTTAAAAGCTCAGCCCCACTGAAACTCTGAGCTGCTCTCAGTCCAAAGGTAGAGAGTAGCTGCTGTGCTGCTATTCAATGGACTCCTAGCTCAGTTCACTGAGTGCTAATGACTCTATTGCTGGGGAGTTCAGGGTCCCCCCCATAAGGCTGTGATATTACTTTCTTCTGGCTTTTTGAGATAGGAATCTCATCTCATTTTCAATCTTTTTTTTTTTTTTAGCCTGTTCTGTGGCTTGAACGCAAGGCCTGTGCACTGTCCTTGGGCTTTCTTAAGCTAACCTCTCTACTACTTGAGCCACAGCACCATTTCCGCCTTTTTCTGTGTATGTGGTACGAAGGTATCGACCTTGGTGCGTCTAGGCAAGCACTTTACCACTAGGCCAAACTCCCAGTGCAGGTCATCTCATTTTCTTCTCTCTCTCTCTCTTTTTTTTTTTTTCCCAGTCCTGGAGCTTGAACTCAGGGCCTAGGCACTGTCCTTGGACACTTTTTGCACAAGGCTAGTGCTTTGCCACTTGAGCCATAGTGCCACTTCCAGCTTTTTCTGTGCATGTGATTCTGGGCAATTGAACCCAGGGCTTCGAGCATGCTAGGCAAGCAGGCTACCACTAGGCCACACTCCTGGCCTGGTCATCTCATTTTCTATAGGTCACATGACTGTGCCATGACACATTGGAAGTTCTTTATCATGTTAACTGTGACTTAGCTCCCACATGCCAACCAACCTTCGTGCAACCTTGCAACCTACTCTTTATTGGCTGAGCCACAGGCCTGCTGAGGTAATATGCAAGAAATAAAAACAAGGAAGAGGAGGAATGAGCTATACTTCTGCTATTCAAGAGGAGGAAAGGCAGAGCCTGGAGTTTAGCCTAGTGGTAGAGTGCTTGCCTAGCATGCACGAAGACCCAGGTTCGATTCCTCGGTACCACATACGGAGAGAAAAGCTGGAAGTGGTGCTGTGACTCAGGTGGGAGAGCTTCAGCCTTGAGAAAAGTCCAAGGACAGTGCTCAGGCCCTGAGTTCAAGGCCCACAACTGGAAAAAAAAAAAGAGGAGGAAGGGCAGAAACTGACTAGAGGTCCTCCAAAGAGATGGCATGGCTGCTGCCAGTGAGGACCAGAGGCTTGAGGCTTCCCCATGCAGAACTCCATGGGGACACTCCACGATCAAGAGCTGAGGGGTGGGCTTCTGGACTCAGTGTGGTGGATTAGAGTGGGGGAGGGGGTTGTTCATATTGTATCTCATACACTTAGGTGGGACTTGAACCTGCAGCATTAACGTCACCAGCACTCAAGGAATCATTTTAATATCTGCTGGGTGACTGCTCTTCACCTGCAGGCTGCTAGAGAGCAGCCCCGAGCTTCAGGAGGACTGAGTTTTTAAAGGTAAACACCACACATGATTGGTAATCACACGCGGGTTCTTGTCACTGTGTGATGCCCTAAATCAATAATCACTAGGAAGAAACCACAGGCAGGTGGTTGTGGGACTTGAACTCTGGACCTGTGCATTGTCCTTGAGCTCTTTAGCTAAAGGCTACTGCCCTATCCCTTGAGTCACAGTGCCACTTCTGGTTTTCTGGTGGTTAATTGAAGATAAGAATCTCAAGAACATTAGTGCCTGGACTGGCTTTGAACTGTGATCCTCAGATCTCAGCCTCCTGAGTAGCTAGGATGACAGGTGTGAGCCACTGTACCGGGCTTCTTCCATTCTTCTCCCTCCCTCCCTCTCCATCTCCCTCTCCGCTTCTCCCTCCCTCCCTCCCTCCCTCCCTCCCTCTCTCTCTCTCTCTCTCTCTCTCTCTCTCTCTCTCTCTCTCTCTCTCTCTGTGTCTGTCTCTGTCTCCCCCACCTATCTTTGTGTGTGTCTGTCTGTCTGTCTGTCTCTCTCTCTCTCTCTCTCTCTCTCTCTCTCTCTCTCTCTCTCTCTCTCTCTCTCTCTCTCTCTCTCTTTCTTTCTTTTCTTTCTTGCCAGTCCTGGGGCTTAAACTCAGGGCCTGGGAGCTCTTCCTGAACTTCTTTGGCTCAAGGCTAGCAATCTACCACTTGAGCCATAGTGCCAGTTTCAATTTTTCTGGTGGTTAATTGGAGATGAGTCTCACAGGCTTTCCCGCCCAGGCTGGCTTCCAACTGTGATCCTCAGATTTCAGCCTTCTGAGTATCTAGGATACCAGAAGCATAAGTCACCAGTATCCACCTTGCTTTGAGCTTTTTTGGATGCAAAAATCTGGTCCTGAAAAGAATTCCTAACATCTCTGCTGTCCTTTCTGCCTGAGGAGTCAGAAGCAACTC